>NW_026136724.1:20566662-20809162 GCF_905237075.1 Dicentrarchus labrax
TATTTTTATATATAAACGTGTTTTCATACGAGGTTGGCTGTAGTGAACGAGTTCCCTGGAATAAATGTCCTCCCGGTAGATGTGGATCATTTTAAAGGGTGAGTTCATGGAGATTACTGAACCGGCTGCTGTTACGTTGTGGAAACACTGAATGTGGCAGAAGACACCAAAGACTGCTGATACGCCTTTTTCACAGCAGCCATTTTGAGCTGAAATAGTAGGATAAACCCAGGTGTTAACAGTTAAACTGAGTTCTGTTCATGTTTGCTCACTGGAAGACAGAATGACTCAAAACCAAGAGAACATTGAATACATGTAATAGATTTTGATGTTTTGTACATTATTTAAGGTATTTGCACTATAATATTCTGGAAGATATAAAGTTTATCATAGTTACTGTATAATTTTAGTTATTTGTTCACAAATAAAGTCAAAATATTGTTAAATTTGAATCAATAAAGTCAGAAATGTTACTAGAGGTTACGGCTCTTATATAATACTGCAGGGGGTACCTGACATTTTATTTAAAAGAATAAACTAATTACAAGTTCTATATATTTTTAGAGCAATCGTTAGCTGCTGTGAGCTTCTTCCTCTTTATATTCACTTTATTTTCTACCTGAAATGTTTTGTGCTGGTCAGGAGCTACTGGGCTTTTTTCCATTTTCTCTTATTTGGAATCACATATCAGCACTTTACACATTCAACGTTGTTTGATAGAATTCATACTTTGCAGTCACGTGATTACCATGGTTACCTGGCGGGCAAGAAACATATATATTTACATATATCCGTCACCTTACACCGCACAAAAAATGAAAGCCTACAAAAAACCTTATGCCAACTAGGCTGTATCATATATGGCTAGCAGGATGTCAAACATTGTAGCCCACCTGCTCATCCACTCCACATAGCATCAGACAACAGACAAGAGCAGCTGGGGCAGTGAAATGCCTTTAATCCTGTTAGCAATCTTTTAGGTTGTAACGTTAATGTAGTAGTAATAACTGTACCATAGTATGTATGCAAAGTAACTGTAACTAAGTGAGTAGACGCAGTACAACAGTAACGTGTGTGCTGTAACATTGTTCTTCTTCTCATCATATCATATCAAATCAAGTACATATGATATATATATACTTTTGTATAGTAAAACTGGTGACGTCCTGGCAAGATCCTTGATTAGTTTACTGGGTTTCGTGGGAGAACGATGTTCTTGCCCGCCAGCTAGTAGTTGTGACGTCACGTGCAAAGTATGAATTATACAATGATTCATCTTTACAATTTTTTTGAATATACAAATATGAACAGAACATGGGATGTTTCAAAATGGCATGAAAACATATTAAGAAGAAAATAAAATAATAAAATTACAAGAAGACTGTTTAGGAGGAATTCACATTTTCCATTTTTCCCAAATTTCCTCAAATTTAGTTTTCTCTAGTCTCACAGAAAAGGTAATTCTATCCATTACAATTTATATATATTACTTAATCCAGACTCGGGTCCAGGTGGAGCAGTCTCAGTGTGTCTGCAGAGATTGTAGAAGGACGGAGCAGCAGCAGAGCGCTCCAGATACACTGATGATACTCTGTCACATCCAGAGGAACACACAGGGATGAAAGTGGACTTGACATTGTGTCTGACAGTGGAGCTGATCTCAGAGCAGTTCAGACTGCAGCACTGAGAGTCGTCTCCACTGGTTGTGATTCCTCTGTCAGTCACTGCTGGATGAAGCTCTCCTCTCCACTCTACCTCCCAGTAACATGGCCCAGTCAGAGCTGATGCTGCTGCTTCAACCTCTCTGGATCATCAGGACACAGCTGATCCTCCAACACAACCTCCTTCCTCACTGCTCAGAGTCTGACTGAGATCACTTCCATCTGAGGAGAGAAGGAGACAGACAACAGCAGTGATAAATCAGTGTTTACAGAGACTTCCTCCATCAGCACCTCCAGTATAAAGACCAGCAGGGACTTCAGTCCAGTTCAGACCAGCAGTGGAGCGGCTGTGTAGTGTAGCCTGCTTCCTTTCAGCTCTCATGTTAACGTATTGGAGTGAACACACTGAGCTGAAGCTCACAGACCTGCAGACACTTTGGACATCAAGTCTGCTGACTCTGCAGATTTCACTGAAGTACACAGTGGAAATAAAGTGCTGAGAGTCCCTGAACGCATCATTACTGCAGAAAAAGAGAGACATTCACTGCCCACTGGAATGATGCATTTACTGCTGTTAGGGTTCAAAGCTGATAAAAACCACAGTCTCAGTCACATTTGAATGTTTCATCTGAAATCTTACAGGACAAATGTGTAAATATTCAAACTATTTGGACAAACAAGAGACAAATGGACAGATATATATCTGATGTTAAAGGTCCTACATGTTCATACAAAGACTGAACAGCAACACATCAGCTGTGGGTACTGGACTCCAGCAGAGGTCCTGGTCTGTACAAGGACCACATGGTCACTAAATGTAATGATGGTTGTTTGCAGGCTTCAGTCAGACTGATCTCAGAGCTGTGACAAAGACCAACTGATCAGTTGTTTAGTGTAGAAATGAGAGAACAAACAGTGTGAGATCAGACTGGATGAATGAGGACCACTGTCTCTATACATCTTGTAATGCTGTCAGCTGGAATCCACTTTATTTCCTGAACACATGAACACAACAACAACAGTCGTCTTCACATCAACTCAAACACATGATCACAACAAGCTTCTGGCTCTCTGATTGGCTGACTGTTCTCTCTCTGTCTGTCTGTCTGTCTGTCTGTCTGTCTGTCTGTCTGTCTGTCTGTCTGTCCAATCCTGAAGCCTGTCCCCATTCTCCTCTCACAGCTTCACTGAGGAAAGCAGCAAATACTGGATCTGTGTTTAGTCCAAGACTGCTGGAACCAGCATGGACTGACTCAGACCCTCTACTGACCTCAGAGTCTGCAGTCTACAGTGTGGACTCTCCACAAGATCAGACAGCTGCTTCACATCTGAATCCTTCAGCTTGTTGTACATCAGGTCCAGCTCTCTCAGATGGGAGGGGTTGGACTTCAGAGCTGAGCCCAGAGAAGAACAGCTGATCCCTGACAACCTGCAGTCCCTCAATCTGAATAAAGAATAAAAGATGGAAGTTTAGAAGACAATGTTCCTGCTTGAAATCATTCAGTGTTTAATAATCTGTTCAGAGCTGAAGAAGGTTTACAATGTACAAGTTTAGAAAATGGAAACTCCAAACACCTGAACCCAACAGGATGCAGGTTGCAAACTGTAAAATACAAAGAGTGAAAAAGAGCTCTCATTAATATTAATGACAACGTGCTGCTGCTTCAATAAAGACGTAGTGACTTAAGCTCTTAACCTCTGCCAGCTCCACCAGTGGCTCCATCTGTACAAACTCATGTTGTGCAGCCAAACACAAAGAAAAAGCCACAGAAAGTGATTGAAGATTCCACTATTAAAGATAAAATGCTGTCATCTTGAGTGTAAATATTCAGTCAGTAGAAACGTCACATATCATCAGAAAGGTTTGGTACAAGCTGATATGTTTATTGTCTGATAGAGAAGAAAATATGTTTCTGTTTGTATTCAGAGGATCATGAGAGAAAGGTGGAAATGAAATGATGAAGAGCTTCAGAGAGAATCTACCAGTGTTGAATTATTAATGTTTTATTAAATATGTTTGAAAGATGAAGCTCAACAAGAAGCTCAGTGTTAATCAGCATAAAATCTTTGTGGTCAAACCCCCTCAAAACTGAGATTTTAAAGTTTAGAATAAAGTTTTAGAATTATTAACTATGGTTTAACATTAAATATTTAAATTGTATTATTATTAGATTAGAGATTACATTAAAATAAACATTATCCAACAAACGTTTTTCAAATATTTAACAATCTCTTTTCTGAGATTTAAACTTGTTTTTTCACCAGTGCATGCTGGGATTTCATATGTTCATCACCAGACTTGTATGTGTGAATACAGACGACAGCTTCAATCAATGTTGTAAATACTCTAGTCATCAGCGTACCTGTGTAGTTATTTATCAGTTCATGTTAACTAAAGAGACGAGATATTGGCATTATTAGTTGACACAGCAACCAATCAGGACACCAGATCACAGGAAAGGTTGGCTTTAAAACTTCCTCATACCAAGTGTGAACTGGATCAGACTGGTTTCTGCTGCTGTGCATCCAACTACTGGAATAAACTGCACAACGAATTCAAGTCAGAGACACTACGAAGTTCTCCTGGTTGATATTCATAATGTTTGGTTTAATGTGTGAGAGATGAACGCTTTGTGTGACTGAACTGTTGTTGTGATGTTGTACGTCTGTAATTTGTTCTCAGCTCTGTGTTGTAAAACAGATCCTGATCTTAATCAGACTTTCTGAATAAATAAAACTGAACTCACTCACCAACTGAAACTGCCAACATTGTAAGTGTAAACTATAAGTGTGACATACAAATGTTATTTTCAAGTGTTTAAATCTTTTTTTAGTTTTAAAATCTGAGTTCAAACTTTAAAAACTTATTTTCAACCATTTAATCTTTTTTTAATGTCATCAAATCTGAAGGAGATTTTACTTCATAAATATCAACCTGTCTGCACTTTACTGTCAGCACAACTTAACATCAGATTCATCTCAGCACAGAAATAAAAATGGTGTCTGACCTCAGAGTCTCCAGTCTACAGTGTGGACTCTCCAGAAAACCACACAGCAGCTTCACTCCTGAATCCTGCAGCTTGTTGTCACTCAGCTCCAGCTCTCTCAGATGGGAGGGGTTGGACTTCAGAGCTGAGACCAGAGAAGAACAGCTGATCTCTGACAAACTGCAGTCCCTCAATCTGAATAAAGAATAAAAGATGTGAGTTTAGAAGACAATGTTCCTGCTTGAAATCATTCAGTGTTTAATAATCTGTTCAGAGCTGAAGAGGGTTTACAATGTACAAGTTTAGAAAATGGAAACTCCAAACACCTGAACCCAACAGGATGCAGGTTGCAAACTGTAAAATACAAAGAGTGAAAAAGAGCTCTCATTAATATTAATGACAACGTGCTGCTGCTTCAATAAAGACGTAGTGACTTCAGCTCTTAACCTCTGCCAGCTCCACCAGTGGCTCCATCTATACAAACTCATGTTGTGCAGCCAAACACAAAGAAAAAGCCACAGAAAGTGATTGAAGATTCCACTATTAAAGATAAAATGCTGTCATCTTGAGTGTAAATATTCAGTCAGTAGAAACGTCACATATCATCAGAAAGGTTTGGTACAAGCTGATATGTTTATTGTCTGATAGAGAAGAAAATATGTTTCTGTTTGTATTCAGAGGATCATGAGAGAAAGGTAGAAATGAAATGATGAAGAGCTTCAGAGAGAATCAACCAGTGTTGAATTATTAATGTTTTATTAAATATGTTTGAAATATGAAGCTCAACAAGAAGCTCAGTGTTAATCAGCATAAAATCTTTGTGGTCAAACCCCCTCAAAACTGAGATTTTAAAGTTTAGAATAAAGGTTTAGAATTATTAACTATAGTTTCACATTAAATATTTAAATTGTATTATTATTAGATTAGAGATTACATTACATTAAAATAAACATTATCCAACAAACTTTTTTCAAATATTTAACAATCTCTTTTCTGAGATTTGAACCTGTTGTTCCACCAGTGCATGCTGGGATTTCATGTGTTCATCACCAGACTTGTATGTGTGAATACAGACGGCAGCTTCAATCAATGTTGTAAATACTCTAGTCATCAGCGTACCTGTGTAGTTATTTATCAGTTCATGTTAACTAAAGAGACGAGATATTGGCATTATTAGTTGACACAGCATCCAATCAGGACACCAGATCACAGGAAAGGTTGGCTTTAAAACTTCCTCATACCAAGTGTGAACTGAATAAGACTGGTTTCTGCTGCTGTGCATCCAACTACTGGAATAAACTGCACAACGAATTCAAGTCAGAGACACTACGAAGTTCTCCTGGTTGATATTCATAATGTTTGGTTTAATGTGTGAGAGATGAACGCTTTGTGTGACTGAACTGTTGTTGTGATGTTGTACGTCTGTAATTTGTTCTCAGCTCTGTGTTGTAAAACAGATCCTGATCTTAATCAGACTTTCTGAATAAATAAAACTGAACTCACTCACCAACTGAAACCGCCAACATTGTAACTGTAAACTATAAGTGTGACATACAAATGTTATTTTCAAATGTTTAAATCTTTTTTCAGTTTTAAAATCTGAGTTCAAACTTTAAAAACTTATTTTCAACCCTTTTTATCTTTTTAAGCTTTTAAGGTAATCAAATCTGAAGGAGATTTTTCCTCAGAAATATCAACCTGTCTGCACTTTACTGTCAGCACAACTTAACATCACATTCATCTCAGCACAGAAATAAAAAATGGTGTCTGACCTCAGAGTCTCCAGTCTACAGTGTGGACTCTCCAGAAAACCACACAGCAGCTTCAGTCCTGAATCTTGCAGGTTGTCGTTGATACTCAGGTCCAGCTCTCTCAGATGGGAGGGGTTGGACTTCAGAGCTGAGACCAGAGAAGAACAGCTGATCTCTGACAAACTGCAGCCACTCAATCTGAATAAAGAATAAAAGATGTGAGTTTAGAAGACAATGTTCCTGCTTGAAATCATTCAGTGTTTAATAATCTGTTCAGAGCTGAATAAGGTTTACAATGTACAAGTTTAGAAAATGGAAACTCCAAACACCTGAACCCAACAGGATGCAGGTTGCAAACTGTAAAATACAAAGAGTGAAAAAGAGCTCTCATTAATATTAATGACAACGTGCTGCTGCTTAAATAAAGATGTAGTGACTTCAGCTCTATATCCATCTATAGCTCCATCTATACAAACTCATGTTGTGCAGCCAAACACAAAGAAAAAGCCACAGAAAGTGATTGAAGATTCCACTATTAAAGATAAAATGCTGTCATCTTGAGTGTAAATATTCAGTCAGTAGAAACGTCACATATCATCAGAAAGGTTTGGTATAAGCTGATATGTTTATTGTCTGATAGAGAAGAAAATATGTTTCTGTTTGTATTCAGAGGATCATGAGAGAAAGGTGGAAATGAAATGATGAAGAGCTTCAGAGAGAATCAACCAGTGTTGAATTATTAATGTTTTATTAAATATGTTTGAAATATGAAGCTTAACAAGAAGCTCAGTGTTAATCAGCATAAAATCTTTGTGGTCAAACCCCCCTCAAAACTGAGATTTTAAAGTTTAGAATTATTAACTACAGTTTCACAGTAAATATTTAAATTGTATTGTTATTAGGTTAGAGATTACATTACATTAAAATAAACATTATCCAACAAACTTTTTTCAAATATTTAACAATCTCTTTTCTGAGATTTAAACCTGTTGTTCCACCAGTGCATGCTGGGATTTCATTTGTTCATCACCAGACTTGTATGTGTGAATACAGACGACAGCTTCAATCAGTGTTGTAAATACTAGACAGTTCTCCTGGTTGATATGCATAATGTTTGGTTTAATGTGTGAGAGATGAACGCTTTGTGTGACTGAACTGTTGTTGTGATGTTGTACGTCTGTAATTTGTTCTCAGCTCTGTGTTGTAAAACAGATCCTGATCTTAATCAGACTTTCTGAATAAATAAAACTGAACTCACTCATCAACTGAAACTGCCAACATTGTAACTGTAAACTATAAGTGTGACATACAAATGTTATTTTCAAATGTTTAAATCCTTTTTTCAGTTTTAAAACTTTAAAAACTTATTTTCAACCATTTAATCGTTTTTTTAGTGTCATCAAATCTGAAGGAGATTTTACCTCATAAATATCAACCTGTCTGCACTTTACTGTCAGCACAACTTAACATCACATTCATCTCAGCACAGAAGGAAAAAATGGTGTCTGACCTCAGAGTCTCCAGTCTACAGTGTGGACTCTCCAGAAAACCACACAGCAGCTTCACTCCTGAATCCTGCAGATTGTTGTTGTCACTCAGGTCCAGCTCTCTCAGATGGGAAGGGTTGGACTTCAGAGCTGAGACCAGAGAAGAACAGCTGATCTCTGACAAACTGCAGTACCTCAATCTGAATAAGGAATAAAAGATGTGAGTTTAGAAGACAATGTTCCTGCTTGAAATCATTCAGTGTTTAATAATCTGTTCAGAGCTGAAGAAGGTTTACAATGTACAAGTTTAGAAAATGGAAACTCCAAACACCTGAACCCAACAGGATGCAGGTTGCAAACTGTAAAATACAAAGAGTGAAAAAGAGCTCTCATTAATATTAATGACAACGTGCTGCTGCTTCAATAAAGACGTAGTGACTTCAGCTCTTAACCTCTGCCAGCTCCACCAGTGGCTCCATCTATACAAACTCATGTTGTGCAGCCAAACATTAAGCATAGTGTTAGTTCAGGCAGGCCACGAAGTCAGGCTCGGCTCTCAGTTCCAGCTATATCAGAAGATCACAGCTAGTCGTAAACACACATCAGCTGACAGCTCAGCTGATTCCCTCAAGCATCCAATTGGCAAATATCATTCATGGCGCCTTATTTAAGCTGCTTTAGCCTGCCTTTCTTTGCTGCTTCCTCTACAAACCGTTTTGCGGGCTGCCCCACGGGAACGATCAGACTGTTTGTGTGCGCTACTTGTTGTTTTTTTTTCTTTCTATCTGTCCTGCTGCTCGTCATGTCTGTCTGCGGTGAGGATCCATGGCGGATCGGGGCAGAGGAAGCCAACGAGGAGGCTGTTCTCCCGGCATTGATGATTAGCAAGCACCTGGGCTCCTGGAGGTGTTGTTTTGGAGCAGCATTGCAGCTCCAGTGGGGGCTTGTCACAAGGAGCTGTTCGCGCTGTTTAGGGAGAGTATCTCTTGTTCTTGGACAACATCTGCAGTTCTGTCTGGCTGCTCTGTTTCTGGGGAGTCTGCAGGGGGGAGAGGAATTGCGCAGGTTGCGCAGCGGCTGGCTCCGCCTGCCCAGCCGATGACAGCCCCATCTTGTCAGCTCTGTCCAGCATCCGGTTGTCGCTTGCCACCATGGGTTCAGGGGGTCCAGGTTCTGGAGTTTGGTTCGGCACGTTCGGCCGGCCCGTCTTCGTCCGCAGTTGGGCTGTTTCCCTCCTCGCTGTCTGCAGGTAGAGCGCTGGACCATGACGTCATCGCAGCGTGCTTTGACGGCATCACATTCCTGCCGAGAACGCTGGAAATGCAGTCCCAATCTCCACAGGGAAGGAACGAAGCTGCCTCTCAAAAGGGGGCATGAGAAAATAAAGCCTTCAACCCCAGTGAACGTCCCTGAGCTGGGGAAGGCGCTAAGAAAGCATCCTAAATGCTGTTTAGTGAATTATCTGATTACAGGACTGGTTCAAAGAATTTTAGCTGGGCTGACTTGGTTGCCAAAACCTACAATCTGCTTTGAAGAGCGGAGATAGTCGATGCTTTACTGGAGAAAGAATTACAAAAGGGTTCATTCAATCCAATCCAATCCAACTTTATTTGTTAAGCACTTTAAAAACAACCAAAGTTGACCAAAGTGCTGTACAGGAGAATAAATAGGACATCATTGGTCCATTTGATCGGCTTGGAGTGTTTGGAAGACTAGAAAGGAGCTATACAGTTAGATTATATCTTTAAAATATCAGAATTTTTAAATATACTGTGTCTGAGAATAAGTTTGTAAAATATTTATGTTCCTGTAAAAATATTGTTTTAAAGTTTTTATATAAAATACATTATTCCTTTGAAACTTTATTTATAAAAATGTATAAATATTGATTTAACCTTGCAGCCCACTGTAAGATAAATACAGTTTCCTACTAACACAATACAAATAATACAATAATAGAAACTAATTTCAGAGCAAAACTGTTCAGACTGCTGTTCAGATTTAAATTTGGTAGATATACACAGAGGAAACACATGAACTGACCTCAGAGTCTCCAGTCTACAGTGTGGACTCTCCAGTCCATCACACAACAGCTTCACTACTGAATCCTGCAGGTAGGTCCCATCCAGGTCCAGCTCTCTCAGATGGGAAGGGTTGGACTTCAGAGCTGAGGCCACGACTTCACAGTGAGTCTCTGAGAGTCTACAGTCAGAAAGTCTGTAAATACAAACAATATAACATTTAAAATATGACACTTTAATTATAAAAACAGAATTTATGCATTTAAATCACAAAGAACATTAACATGAGCTGTGGCTCAGCTTGTAACTGCACTCGTATGTATTCACTTCAGTTGTATGTATGTATACAATCATACACAGAACAACATATAGCAAAATATGTCCCACTCAGTCCCATTTAAGCTTTAAGTACTAGGATCAGTGGGCAGCCACTGTGCAGCACCTGGTTAATGGTACTGACTGGAGAAATGAACCTAACAACATATTTGGATTGTGAGGAAACTGGAGCACTTAAAGGAAACCCACACAAACACAGGGAGAACATGCAAACTCCACCCAGCTGGGAACCCAGGACCTTCTTGTGAGGCCACAGTTCAACCACTATTTCTCCTACTGCAGTGGTTCCCAACCTTGTTCCTTAAGGGACCCCTTCTTCTATCATTTAGTAAACTGACTCATATTTTATGGATATTTTATATTATATTCAAAACTGTACAATGAACCCAAACAGTGAACTCAGTAACTGCAGGAAGTTTGTGTAAAACAAGTGACTTGGATGAAGTTTGAGCAGATTATTTCTTACTGTTTAGGAAACCTTCTCTACAATTCTCTGTATTATTTTAAAGCCTTTTAACAATCATACAAACTTAATAGGATTTTTTTGGGGGGACAAATTCAGTGTCCCTGATGTTTGGCCATTGTTTTATTAGACAATTTACTTTACATTTAATTTTCTTCACAGAATTGAACCAAATGCAACCGTACTATGTATATTTTTAAAGTTTTCTAGCATGCCTTAAAATCAAGAAGACCTCGCAACCCCTTATGAAGCTTTGGTGACTCGTAGTGGGTCCCAACCCTCAGTTTAACCCACCCACTGTCTTCACCAAAATAAATCAGAATCAGAAATACTTTAATAATCCCAGGGGGAAATTACTTAAATAAATACTTTAATAAAGATAGTTATAAGACAATAGAAGATACTGAATTGGCTTTTAGAAACACAAAAATGCTAATTCATGTAATTACCAATAATCAATAATTATCGATAATTAAGCAGAAGCACGTTTAATACCGATTTAGGAAAATAGTGTATAAGTTTTATACTGTGAATGTGTGTGAAGTGTGTATCTTCACTCTAATACTGATAGCTTCAGCTTTATGTTGCTTTATAAAGTTAATCACATCTGGACTTACACAGCCTTTCTGCAGTTCTTCACAGCTGGAATCAGTCTCTGTCGTCCCTCCACTGATGTGTTGTACTTCTGCAGGTTCAACTCATCCAGAACCTGCTCTGACATCTGCAGCATGTAGGACAGAGCTGAGCAGTGGATCACAGAGAGTTCCTTCTCTGATCTGTTCTCTGACTTCAAGAACTCTTGGATCTCCTGATGGACTGAATCATCGTTCATCTCCGTCAGACAGTGGAAGATGTTGATGCTTCTGTCAGGAGAGATATTATAACTGTTCATCTTCTTCAGGTTGTTGATGGCTCTCTGGATGATTACTGGACTGTTGTCTGTCTGACCCAGCAGGCCTCCTAAGAGTCTCTGGTTGGACTCCAGAGAGAGGCCATGGAGGAAGCGAACAAACAGGTCCAGGTGGCCATTTTTACTCCTCAAGGATTTCCTCATCGCTTTCATCAGGAAGACATCCAGAGTTGAATTAACATTATTTCCCCCAGGAAGTCCTTCAGTACCTCTGTGTTCCTGTTGGTGTGACAGTGGAACATGTAGACTGCAGCCAGAAACTCCTGAATGCTCAGATGAACGAAGCAGTAGACTGTTTTCTGGAAGATCACACTCTCTCTTTTGAAGATCTCTGTACAAACTCCTGAGTACACCGAGGCCTCAGTGACATCAAGACCACACTGCTCCAGGTCTTCTTGGTAGAACATGATGTTTCTTTTCTGCAGCTGTACAAACGCCAGCCTCCCCAGCTTGAGAAGAACTTCCCTGTCAGCCTCCATCAGCTCCTGTGGACTCGTCTCATGTCCCTCATCATACTTCTGCTTCTTCCTCTTTGTCTGAACCAGCAGGAAGTGTGAGTACAGGTCAGTCAGGGTCTTGGGCAGCTCTCCTCTTTGGTCTGTGGTCAACATGTGGTCCAGAACTGTAGCAGTGATCCAGCAGAAGACTGGGATTAGACACATGATGTGGAGGCTCCTGGAGGTCTTGATGTGTGAGATGATTCTGTTGGACAGATCTTCATCACTGACTCTCCTCCTGAAGTACTCCTCCTTCTGGGCATCAGTGAAGCCTCGTACTTCTGTTACCCTGTCAACACATTCAGGAGGGATCTGATTGGCTGCTGCAGGTCTGGAAGTTATCCAGATGAGAGCCAAGGGAAGCAGATTCCCCCTGATGAGGTTTGTCAACAGCACGTTGACTGAAGACTTCTGTGTGACGTCAGACACAACCTCATTGTTGTGGAAATCCAGTGAAAGTCTGCTTTCATCCAGGCCGTCAAAGATGAACAAAAGTTTACAGACAGCGAGCTGCTCTGCTGTGACCTTCTGTAATGTTGGATGGAAAACATGGAGCAGTGTGAGAAGACTGTACTGCTCATCTTTGATCAGGTTCAGCTCCCTGAATGAAAACAGAACCACAAGAATGACATCTTGGTTGTTCGAGCCCTCTGCCCAGTCCAGAGTGAACTTCTGCACTGAGAAGGTTTTTCCAATGCCAGCGACGCCGTTGGTCAGAACCACTCTGATGTGTCTTTGTTGGTCAGGTAAGGCTTTAAAGATCTCATGGCACTTGATTGGAGTGTCATGGAAGGTCTTCTTCTTGGAAGCTGTCTCAAGCTGCCTCACCTCATGTTGGGTATTAACCTCTTCACTCTGTCCCTCTGTGATGTAGAGCTCAGTGTAGATCCTGTTGAGGAGGGTTCCACTTCCTGTTTCATCAGTTCCTTCAGTCACACGTTCACATCTCCTCCTCAGACTGATCTTATGTTCATCTAAAACCTCCTGCAGACCAGCATTCACTAAAAAAAGAAAGAAAATGAGAGAATGATTTTAGTTACCAGAACAATAATTAATATAAGATTATAAAAGTTATAAATTCCACCTGAAATCATTCTCAATCTCTAAAAGTTAGTTAAAAATAACATGAAAGTGATTTTGCATTCATTTTTAAGAGTTTATTATTAAAAGGGAAGAAAGCAACAGTCTGAACCTCAACAGCTCGTCTGCAGTTCTTCATTTAAACTGCTCACTGTGTCTGTTCCTTCCTCCTTTTGATATTTAAAACAGATTCACTAATCAAATAATGCAGAATATGTTCATGTCTTTTTTGTTGACCTGTAGCTGCAAATCTCAAAACCACTACATTTCCTAAAGCTGCTTCACAATAAAAGCCTCCTGCTGGTTTGTCAGTTGAAAACTTTATGTGAACAGCAGCAACAGGAAATGTTAAGTTTGCACCAGCAGTAATTAACAAAGCTCTGATATGACTAAAGTAACAGTAAAATAAGGCTGATATCTGAAAGTATAAACAGGAACACTAGAGTGAGAGTAAACCCAAACCAAAGAGATTCAGTTAGAAGCTACACAAGTACTGAGAGCTGAACACAGAGAGACTTTTAAAAACAAAGCTTTCTCTCTTGTTATCAGCACAGACGTGTTGATTCAGTCAGTTTGATCTACAGACATGGATTTGATTTGAGGGAGGAAAACATCTCAGGTTGGTCCCTGTACCACTAGCTACACCCCAGTCCATCCACTACACTCTGCTATTGCCAATCAGCTTGCTACTCCTTCACTACGAGGGGCCCTACGAGGGGCCCTTACTGCCCTGGCTCCAAAATGATGGAACAACCTTCCCATTGACATTAGGACAGCAAAAACTCTTCACATCTTCGGACTGAAAACAAACACCGGTGCACTGCTGCATGTGCTAACTCTACTAGCTGCCATTAGCTAAATAAGGTTAATTACATAACTAGCATAGAAGCTTTGGACTGAGGAGGTTTTCAGGCCTGAGGTGGGGGACCCAGTGGGGGAATGCTGCTGGAGAGCCTGACGGAGGCCAGGGGATTTACAGTGGCTCCGACCAGGACTCTGACTGCACATATGATGAAGACTCAGCAGGTGCAAGCAGCGACAGGAGAGGAATGAAACGGAGGAAGAGGAGCCAGTTAATTAGTCAGTAACTGTTAACGTTATCCATCATCCATCATATCGATCCGATAGGATTAGTTTCAGTGAAGTTGGAAGTTATTTATTCTGCGTGTTGAATCAGACTGTGTGATGTTACACTGTGTTAAAATAAATTAAGTAAATGTTCAGTCTCCTTGCTGGTTGTTCTGATTCACAATCATTACTGCATTTAACAGGCTGCTGTTCACATATAGAGATTGAAATAATTAAATTCATCAATTCATCATGAACGTACAACAACTAGTCAACTATTGTCTTTCTCTAACGATTACTAGTCGACTAAGCAAGATGTATTACCATGCTTAGAGTTTAATGCAAACAGCATTCTTTTTTTTTTGTAAATTCTATTTATGCAGATTTTTATACATACAGGCACACATGATACAAACAAAAAAGACAGTAAACCAGACAATTAAAACAAAACAAAACAAATAAAAAAAAACATACAGCCAGCACTTACTCATTATATAGAAAAGAAAATGTATAATTATACATGTCGATTCACTGAACAGATGTCCCAAAAAGTCCACTCACACAGATTGAGTCAAGGAGGCCTGAGTCGGAGGGGAGTGGCAAAGCCTCAGTATGGATAACTAGCAAAAAAAAAAAATGTAATAACTGATGTATTCTATGAAAGGGCCCCAGATCTTCTTAAACTTATCTTGGGAGTTAGACATAGAAAACGGAACTTCTTCAAGGTGTAAACAGGAAACCATATCATTTAGCCACCTCTTGAAGCAAGGAGGGGAAGCTGACTTCCACTCCTTTAGGATGACCCGTTTTGCAATGGTCATACCAAACATTAGGGCTTGTTGTAAAGCGGATGGAAGAGCCAAAGATCCGTTGGAGCAGCCCAGTATCACTAAGAGACAGTCAGGAACTAGTTGTCTATTATAAACAGCACTGTACAAACTGAAAATGACAACCCAGAACATTGTGAGCTTAGAGCAGGACCAGAAAAGATGCCCAAAATTTCCATCAGCGGATTTGCATTCATCAAAAATGAGGGAGACAGCAGGAAAAATTCTGTTCAGTCTCATCTTGGAATAGTGCAACCTATGAACTACTTTAAAATGAATGAGCTGAAGTCGAGCATTAATAGAGCATGCTTTTATCCTATTTAACCCTTTCACCCATAGCTTGTCAAAGATCACTTCGCCGGTGTCCTTGATCCACGCCTCTTTAATATGAGAGAGGGGGTTGCCATAACGAAGAGGTTAACAAACCGAGAGATCAAATGTTTGGAGGTGGGAGGTCTGGTCATAATATCATAAAAGTTATGTTGTATGGGGGTCGCATCTTGGCGAGAAAAGGATTGCTTGACAAAATTCCTTATTTGTAGATAACGAAAAAAAATTGATTAGTAGGGAGTTTGAATTTAGCCTGGAGCTGGGCAAAAGATGCAAAATGATTATCAATGTAGAGATCCCTGATAGTAGTTAAACCTTTATCTGGCCAGTGCTGAAAGACAGCATCCATCAAACCAGGCTTAAAACAGGGGTGTTGACATATGGAAGCATGACTTGACATTTCTGGGAGGTTCAGAATTCCCTTGATTTGCTTTAAAATTTTAATCGAGTTGCAGAGTAAGAAATTATTGCGTAGCAATTTAATCTTAATATCAGGTTTTGAGAATAGAATGGCTGACAAGGAGGCACCAGTAAGTGATACAGCATTACTAAGCTCACTCTCAGGCCATCTAGGGCTGGGCCCACGCTCCTCTGCACCCCCAGCAGTGGACTGATTCCAGAAAACCCATGCTCTGACGTTACAGGCCCAGTAGTAATGCCGAAAGGCAGGCAGGCCTAAACCACCCTCCTCAGTGGGCTTCTGTAAGTGGGCCTTTGACATACGAGGGGGCTTGGAGGCCCAGACAAAGGGCATGATAATAGAGTAACGTTTTAAAAAAGGAAGAAGTGAGGAAGATGGGCACATTCTGAAATAGATAAGTATATTTAGAGAGCACAACCATTTTAACAATGTTGACACAGCCAATCAATGAAAGGGGGAGAAGTTTCCATTTATCTATCATGCACTTGAGCCTGTCAATCAGATCCATATAATCAAGTTTAAAGAGAAGTTCTGGATTTCTGGGGATGTTAATCCCCAGATAAGGAAAGAGGTCATGGGTAACTCTGAGGGCAGATTGAGAAGAAAACTGGAGTCAAGACCGTTAGACAGAGGCATAAAAACAGATTTCTCCCAATTTATAGTAAACCCAGAGAATCGCCCAAAGCCATCTATCAGGTTAAGAAGGGGTGAAAGGGATGTTTTTATATCTGAAAGAGTCAGAATTACATCATCTGCGTACAGACCGATGGTACACTTAGATGTGCCGCACCTTAAACCAGAGATTTGGGGGTTGGCTCTAATGGCTATGGCCAGCGGCTCAAGAGCTAATGCAAAAAGCATTGGAGAGAGGCAGCAGCCCTGCCTGGTGCCACGGTGCAAAGGGAACGGGGGGGACCTTTCGTGGTTGGTTAGTACGTAAGATTGGGCACCAGCATAAAGCATTTTTAATATATTCATAAATTTCGACCCAAAACCAAATTTGTCAAGAGCAGCGAACATGTATCTCCACTCTACCTGGTCAAAAGCCTGCTGGGCATCTAGTGAGATCACAGCAGAGTGGGGCAATTTAGTTGAATACATTAAATCAACAAATTAATTAAACACCTTGTGTTTGAGAAGGAAAATCTATCGGGGATGAAACCTGATTGATCAGGATGAATTGAGGTGCCAATATATTTGTTTAACCAGTTGGTCAGGACTTTTGCAATAATTTTTTGGTCAGAGTTAAGCAGACTTAGGGGACGATACGAAGAAACATTTGTTTCGTCTCTCCTTTTTAAGAGGACACAGATATGGGTGTCGTAGAGGGTATGAGGGAAGGTGCCATTCTTCACTGAGCAATTGACCATCCGAAGACAGAGGGGGCGATAACGTCAATGTGCGTCTTGTAAAATTCTATCCCAAATCCACCTGGACCACATGCTTTGCCACTGGGAAAAGAACAAATAGCATTTCTAAACTCCTCCAGCGTAAATTCAGAGTCCAATTCTAGTCTTGTGGACTCAGAAAGGACTGCAATGTCTAAAGTATGGAGAAAATTGGCAATGTCTGTATCCGTGGCAGTAGATCTGAAGTATGTAGCTGGCTGTAAAAACTGAAAAATCTGTCATTGATCTGCTTGTGATCAGTTAATAGCTGACCAGTGGATGAGGAAATTTTATGTATTGCCCTATCAGATATGACGCCCTTCAGTTGCCTAGCGAGCAATTTATCAGCCTTCTCACCCAGCTCAAAGTGCTTCTGCTTTAGTCTACGAATATAGTTCCCAACCTGCTCGCCCAGAATATGGTTGTATTCATATTTCACTTTCAGAATAGAGCTAAGTGTGTCTTCAGGACCTGTGTTTCGATAGTCCTCCTCCAGTTCAGCTAGTTCAGCCTCAATATCAGTGCGATGCCTGTGCCTGGCCCTTTTGCGAGACGACTGATACGAGATGATGTGTCCTCTTATCGCGGCTTTAAAAAGACTCCCACAAAGTAGAATCTGAGACAGCGCCATTGTCATTAATTAGCAGAAAATCTGCAATCTTGGTTGATATCTAGCCACTGAACGTGTCATCTAAATATAGAGAGGGGTTAAATTTCCAACTATATTGAGGGGCATAAAGTTTGAAGTCAATCACCAATGAGAGGGGTGCATGATACTATAATTAAGATACTATGATAAGTTGAACTTATTACATTCGAAATAGGTCTAGAGTTAACCAGCATATAATCAATTCTTGTGTAACTGCCATGCACGGGGAGAAAAAAGAAAATGTCCTTTCTAAGGGATGCTGGTGCCTCCAAATGTCAACCAGGTCCAGAGATTTGGTAAGGTTATTGAGTACAGAGACAGATTTCAATAATGGGGCCACGGACGAGGAGGACCTATCCAATAGCGGATCAAAATAACAATTAATGTTGCCACCGATAATTATATTGTGATCATTGTATTCCGTGACAAGGTTGAATATTTTACAGAAAAAAATCGGGTTATCGAACTAAAGGGACTGAGTTGACCGTACCGTAGTATGAACCTCCCACCTGGATGGGTAGTCTGCGATTTGAATACAAATGGGATGGTTCGCCGAACAAGAATGGCAACCCCCTCACCTTGGAGGAAAAGGTAGACTGGTATACCTGAGACACCCACACAGATCTTAAACGGCTCTGCTCTGAAGGTTGGATATGGGTCTCCTGCAAAAAAACAATATCAGACAACAGGGACTTCAAATGCGAGAATACTTCGTTGAAGAGCCCTGCCCATACCCCCTACAATTCCAAGTAGTAAAAGTGATGTGACTCATCCCTGACCTTAGTGAGTAAATGACATAGAACTATGCAGAGGGACAGAAGGTGAAGTTTGACATGTGACATACAAAGGGCTGGCAAAACATCAAGTGACAAAAATGACAGTTGAAGAAAGACAAATAAAACCCAAACAAAACACAAACCCGTTAAAAGAACTAAGCGGTACATCGCCCTAGCTAACAAGGAGGCTGCCAGGTAACAGAACCAGCCAAACTGCACACTGAAAAGCCCACTTACCACGGAGCCCCGTGCGCATCTCCAACACACTAACTAATGTTTAAATTGCACCCACAATAAAGTACTCAGTGTAAGCGATATTCAGAACACACGCTTGGTGAGATATAACAGGTTGGAAGGTATAAACGCTGCAGCATATAAAACATCAAACTTAAGAAAAGACAATAGAAAAATATGTGTATATATGAAAAGGTAAACGCTTAAATAAATACACATAACCGGGAGTATCAATCAATATTAATACAATCCGAAGGTAATAAATAAAATTGTTCCAGTGCTAGATTTATGCACCCGAGAAAACACACTGTGTGAAACGCTATTTAAACACATAACGTTACATTATGCTGCATCAATGATCAACTAAAAATAAAAGTGTTAGATCTGAACATTTATCAAAATGCTGGATAGGAAAATATCTAATCCGAATATATATATATACATACACACACAATAATAGTAATATATAATATATAGGGTTTAGGAGTCATTCGCTGGGCCTAAAGAGTTGGCAAACCGTTCAGCATCGGCTGGTGACACAAACATCTTCGATGTGTTGTTGTAGTCGACATGGAGCTTGGCTGGAAAAACGCAGGGAACATTTAACACCAGCTTCGGTTAGCTGCTTCCTCGCGTTTGTAAAGGCTTGTAGTCGGGGAAAATGGAGACTCTCTCACTGTGGTATGGTGCATTTGTTTTGTCCACCCGACTCGATCTGCGAGTCGGTTTCCAGAGTTACGAACCGGAAGTTGCAAATAGAAAGCTTCCGAGGACGTATAAACGACTCCTGAAGTCGTCTGAGCTCAGAGGACCCCGAGTTCAGTTACCAAGATGGCTACTCCGAGCATCACACGTAGTAAACATTGTGGTTTTCTACTATTTTAAGCACTTTTGTCTTTGTTGTAACCAAATGAAGAAGTCGTACACACAGCACTGTATACTGTTACCTATAGGCATGTCGCTACAGTCTTATTATGTGTTAAATACGCCTAATTAGTTATTTTGTAGCTTGTGCAGCTGAAATTGGCTAGAGACGCTCCATGTTGCTATGACAACAGTGCCGAGTCTTGAGCAGAAAGCAGAGCAGTAGCCTAACGTTAACATTAACGTTAATCAAAACGGAATATTCGGATATCAAACTGTGTGATATGATTGTGTAATATGTGTGATGGGTAGCGTTCCCTCCCCACTCTAGTTTAGCCACAGCCTGCAATCATTGATTGTCAGCAGGTGAGGCTAATCACTTCTCAGTCCTTAAATGTAGCTGTGTAGCAGTCAGCAGTAGGTTTTGCCTCACCCTACCCTGACTCTACATTTGTTTGAGGGATGCCGATGCCCAACTAAGGTATGAATTGTTCTTGGCTTGTTTGTCATATAGTGGGCGCATGCATTAAGTTCTTCCCTCACATCTGTGCAGGTGTAATGGCAGGAATATGGGAGCTAATTGAAGGTAGTTGCTGCTCCCTCCACTAGAATCCTAGTTGGATAAATTGTTCATGTAACCTCGCAGGTATGTTAATCTTTAAGTTGTATGTTTTGTTTAATATTCTTCTTAGTGGTCTTTAGATTTTAATGACTGAAACATATGTTTTTTTATTAAAATATATATATATATATATATATATATATAATTAGTATACATGTCACCATATATTTTGTATGTGTTTTCTTTACAGTAGGAACTGGAACATGGTGTCTGTTCCCATGACCTAGTCCTCTGGCTACTGCTGTTTTTGCCCATCTGTATTTATTGTATATGGTTACCTTGTTTTACTGTGTAGATTGTTAATTTTTGATAGTTGGCCTGTGTTTTCTTGGTTAATTTAGTTGTCTGATTTATTGATCTTCTTTCATAAACCAAACTTGTGAGTTAATGATATAGTGGGGCTCTTTTTAGTGTTTGTACAGGTGGGCTGTCATACACTTACAGGTGGTGGGTTACTGGGTGGAGGGTTTCCCCCTGTTTGGGTTCTATGTGCATGCTTACGTTGCTGTGTATTCTAACTATGTGCTTTATTGTTTTGCAGTGTGTGTGTGTATGATCCCTTCTTCCCTGTATCTACTTGTGGTGGTGACCCCCCTTTCTCTCACTCCCTCATTCCTGTAGGCCTCCCTGACAGCCCCCCGCACTGGTAATTATCTATTTAGTGAATATAAGTATATTTTGGTAATAAATCGTAAATTTTAACCTGTCCCAAATTGTTATTTATGAGACTGAAATTAAATCTATGTAAATAAATTTAGTGGTTGAAACTGGAAATTCACATCTCTGCTCCTTTTCTCTGTACTATAAGAACCTGTGAAAGTGGGTATTCTCTGGGTGAAAGTCCAAGGGTGGCGTTGTCGCACTTGCTGTCAGGGTCCTTAATTGCCCTGGTCACATATGTAATGAACATGTGAAATCCGCGGGGGTGTTACGTAAACCAGGTAATCACTATAAACGTTACGAAACGTCCAAACGGCCTATTGCAACCAAGCTCGTCGTGTTGTGTGCCAAACAGAACGCAAAATCCCGCAGTTACTCGTTTTCAAACACGGATGTGACGTCGCTCTTGAGCTGCAAGTCTCAATTACAAGACAAAACGAACACAACAGTAGTGCAGGGGTGCTTGTTGACGGCTGAGTCGTAGGTCGATCACGTCCCGGTCGTTGTGGACCTTGGCAATGATGATCCGCGGCCGCTCATTAGGCTGTGGCTTCGTCTCAGGCTACGGTGGGCCCGGTCAGTTTTTACGGGTCTGCTAAAGTTGTCTTGGCCAGGTAGCTCTGGGATCGGCTTAGAAACAATTCAATTGCATCGAGGCGGCCCTCCAGAGATTTCTTTAAGCCATCTAGCTCAGCCTCGTGGTTAGCGATACCCGCTAATATAGCATCGTTACTAGTGGCCGACAAACTCGTCTTGGATGTATCCCTCTGACTATCGTCTTTCTTAGGCACCCACTTCCGACAGGCTACAGCACAGTTTTAAGGACAACCCAACGTAAAATAATGTTAAAGTGCAATGTTATGAAAATAAAATTAAGGAGATGGAAGGAGACTCGGAAAACACGTCTACTCCATACAAACAGCATTCTGACTGATTAATATAATGATTGCCTTCATAAAACCGAAATATATTAAATATAAATTCTTTTGAACTCTAATTTTCTCACAAACAAGAACACGTAATAAGTGGTACAGAGGAGATATTTATGCTGGAGCAGAAAAACGTAGCTCAGATTTAAAAAGTAAAGATATTTCTAAAGATCTTAAGTGCTGTATGACACAACTAATGTATTAAATAATTGTGTGTTTTCAGACGACACCAGCAGACACATTTACAGTCTTACTTTGTACAGTGCTGGACTCATTGTCTGTCTGCAGTCCAGCTCTTGTTCTGGGTCTTTCTCCACACTGGGGACAGGAGGAGTCTCCTGGTGAACCAGACTGGTCCCAGTATGAGGTGATGCACTGTCTGCAGAACCAGTGTCCACAGCTGGTAGAGACTGGATCCTTCAGGACGTCCTGACACAAAACACAGCAGGACAGCTGCTCCTCCACAGGAACTCGACTCCTCTTCCTCTCTCTGTGGAGACATTTCTTTATAAGTAAACTGATTTGTTGACTGTAGTTGAAACATATCAACATGTGGACACTGACTCTGTGTAGAAGCTCAGATGGTCACAGAGAACAGTAAAAGTGTCGTTTCTTTTCTGTTTTATTTCCTTTATTTTGACTCTCCTGCTTTCATGAACACTAATTAACACTTCATGTCTGTCTTATTAAACACGTAGTGATCAGCCTGTAATCAATCTGATTTTAAACAGTATCTACACTAATAGTTCTGCATCATTTTGTGTTTGTCCTCATTACTTATCTTCATCAGGTCAGTTTACAGTAAAAACAGTCTCTTACTGTGTGTCTGAGGGTCCTTTACTGAAGCGTAGAGGTTGATCTTTGGACCGGTCACTCTTCATAGACAGACAGCAGCTGGACACCGGAGACTCTGCTCTCAGTCTGTTGGACTGAACTCTGCAAACATCAACAGTTTTTTATTCACATCATGTGAATCCTTGATAAATTCTCTGATAACAAAGTCATTGAAGAAGCTCTAAATCAGGTTCTCAACATACGGCCCATAGTGGCCCTGAAACATTTTGTGCCAACCCCGAATGTGACATGAAATGCATACATTATGTTTAAATTAATCCATGTCAATACTGTCCAACACGTTCTCACTCCCAGCTCATCAAATACTGCTGCTTCATCAGATAGATAGATACTTCATTAATCCCCCTATTGGGGAAATTCTTCTTTTCACTCTTTTTATTCTTACACACACACACAGGCTGAAATACCCACTTCATTCACTTGTGGACATGGAAACAAACAGGGAGAGAGATGGTGGAGCGATGGGCTCGCTATGTTAGTGGCGCCCATGAGCAGTTTCTTGGGGTTAGGTTGCCTTGCTCAAGGGCACCTCGGCAGGGCACAGGAGGTGAAACTGGCACCTCTCCAGCTACCAGTCCACACTCCATATTGTGGTCTGTGGGATTTGAACTTGAACTTTTGTCAATATGAACACGTTCACATTCATGTTCAGGTGTCACAGAGAAAAAGTACGAACTGAAATTCAACCTGTTAGTTGTCAAATGTTTGCTAAATAAAACTCTGGAGAAGCAGCAGTTAGAGAGTATTTCCATCTGTGCTGAGCAAGAGTTTTGTGCTAAAGGAATTAAAGGGCTGTCCCTAATAAAGGCAGCGAGAGTTCAGAGATTGAGGTAAATAAACGCCAGGGCTGCTATTAAGTTAAGTATTAAGTTTTATGGTACATAAATACATAACTTGTTCTCCGTCTGTTGTACTGAACTCTGCAAACACCAACACATCATGTGAATATTTGAAGATGTCTCTAATGACAAAGTCATTTAATGAGTCATAAAAAGTTTGTTACATTTAGTTAATTAAAACATTTTAGTAGAACTTTTAATGTACAAACACAAAATCCACAAAACAAACGAGCCACATAATTGAGTTAATATCAGTGCTCTTACTGTGTGTCTGAGGGTCCGTTACTGAAGGAGATAGGTTCATTTTTGGAACGGTCACTCTTCATAGACAGACAGCTGGACACTGGAGACTCTGCTCTGTCCTCCTCTTCCTCCACATTAACACTCATCTTCAGTCTGAGAGTCAAACAGTAACACTGACTGTGAGTTCAGACTCAGGAAACAAGTTTGTTCATGAGACACACAGAGAACGGGAAGTAACACACACACACACACACACACACACACACACACACACACACACACACACACACTCACAGTATACAGTAGAATAAACACAGTCAGTTATTATTCAGTCAATCAGCACTTTGTGTCCACAGATCAAACTGTTGAGTTCAGTCCTGTACAGTCCACAGGGAGAAAACTGACTCACACACAGTAAAATAATAATAATGTTGTATTAACACTCACCCTGCCTCACCCTTCTGCTGTCGACTCAAAATGGAGTCTGAACCAACTGAACTCTTTCACTTTCAGGTTCCCTTCTTGTTTTTATCTACCATCTACCTGACAGTTTTGCTCCTCCCCTCTCCATTTACAGGAAATCAGCTCTGTTTATATCTCTGTGTGTCAGTGTGTTTGTGAAAGTCTCTTTTATTTGAACAGAATTAAAATGAGTTTCCATATGTAGGATTCTGAAGGATTTCACATATTATTTGTATTTATTAATCACTTTTTATTGCCAGTGTGTGAACAGGTTGTAACTTAAAAGCTCTGAGTTAGGACACAGCCACTGCAGTTTCTGTTTAATCCACATGAGGGAGTCGGTGCTCTATTTTAGGGGAGGTTCATCCTCCAAAGCAGACACTGAGTATACAGCACTGGGGAAGGCAGACAGACCACCCCACCTCCAGCACTTTCAGTCCAACACCATGCCATCACGGGGCTGCAGATGTGTGCCACATGGACGGGAGGAGAAAGAGAAAGAGACAAGAGGGAAGAGTTTTGGATAGAGAAGTTAAAAACGATAACTATAAAATGATTTGATATTGTAAACTTGCCTTTACTTGCCTGTTGCTGCTGAAGGATGAAGGGAAAGTGGAAATCCAACACACTGTAACCTTTAGACCTGAGGCCTGCAGGCAGAATAATATGAGGGAGAATGAAAAACGTCCATCTAACCTCCTGTTTGTCTGTCGTCCTTTATGAAATATTGACCAAACTGAGCTGCTGACACTTATTGTCTCTCCCTTTGTGTGTTTGTGTGTGCGGAGACTTTCATATCTTTACGATTTGGATTATGCATGTGATTATTGAAATACCATAGTTATATATTAATGTATATTATAGATATAAATACCTTAGAAAAGAAGTAGTAGTAGAATTATTGCAGGATGGAATTTATGTTTTTATTTAAGTATTTAAGTTTTATATTAGAAATGTTCAGTTTGGGTCTCCAGCATTTAGATGCTAGACAGATTCTAACTTGCATATGTTGGACAATCAGCATAATTAGCTATAGGGACAATATTTCAGCAGCTGATGGCTGATTTGGACAAAATATGAGTGGTAGAAAAACATCAAGCAGCTCCAAACCATACTGAGGATGGCTAAAACTTGCTTCCCTGCAGCAGCCATTTGGATCCCGCTCGTCAATTCTTCCTCCAACCTGGAACAACAACCCAGAAACAACCAGGGGGAAATAAATAATCACATCAGCGAGAACATGCCACACATTCCACAACTACCGGACGATCAATATAACACAAAATCAGACAACATCCACTGGACGGATGACACCGCGGTTGTAATGTTTAACCACTGGCTTCAACATTTAAACTGAATATCCCCACAAGCCCCAAAGCAAACAGAAGGGGAGGGGAACAAAAATATATTCATATAATAGATATATATATTAATAACACACTGCCGGTATGAACGATGAATTTAATTCAGCAGCACTCGTTGGATACAGTGATGTGTGTGCATGAGGTGAATCCATACATCCTACACCACTTCCACCAGAACAATCCCATAATTCAACTGGTTTTCCTCTACGTCATTTCCTCACTGAGTAGTGATGAGAACATCGGTTCTTTAAGGAAATTATTTCATTTTGTTCACCTGGACGCTATAGCTAGAAGATGTGTGTGTGAGCGGCGAGTTCGATATGTTCCACAGGATCTCTGAGCTTTTTACTCTGATACATAAACTCTATTAGATTTTCTACTGACTGAATATTTACACTCAAGATGACAGAATTTTTATTTTATATTTAAAAGATCATTCATCCGATCGACTTCACACTTGGCGGGGTGTATTTCTGGAGACGCAAGGAGATGGAGAGTCCAATGTGGTTGCAACTTGGACACCTGACACGTTCAATATGAATAAACTTTGGATAAACAGGTGAACAGCAGCTGGTGACGTCATTGGGAGCCAGAGTCTGAGGGTAGTAATAGAAACTGTGCAGAGTGTTTTGGTGTCATTTATTGGCTACTGCTCTGTCCTCTGCTGTGTCTGTTCACTGTACAGGACAACAACTCTGATAAACTACTGCGCTAATTAATTAATGTTAGTTATGTATGTATGATCGCGCATCACCAATGACAACCTCCACACTGTTTTGCGGATTGCTTCAGCACAAGACCTAAAACCAGACATTGATACACTAACAAGGGGAAAACGGTGTCAGGCATCCGGTCAGAAAACAAATATGTGAGCATTTTTAAAACCTCACTTAAAAATACAATGGAATGTTTTTCCACTAAAAAGAACAGTTTAATATGTGTGTAATTTAATGGTTGTGCTTGCATTTTGTTTTGTGTTTGTTCTTTTCAGAACATGATCAGTGGATGAGGATGGTGTGTGATATGGTGTCTCGGGGTGATCAGGGACTTATCAACCTTACTCAAAACTTGATCAATATATTTGTGAACTGAGACAACCCTTATTGTTATTTTGAGTTAATGACACATCCTACTTTGTATGTGCAGAAATATTCCCATTTTGCTTGATGTTATTGTTGAAGAAAAAAATATTTTAAATTAAAAATGTTATTGTTTTTTATTTTATTTACTTATTTAATTAAATATAAAAAAAATGTACTCTGTTCACATTCATATTTCTGGTTAAAACATTGCCAGTTATAGACTGTTCAATAAATATTAATCCTGTTTGGTCCGCACTGTGACTGTGTTTTAAATTTAGCCCCTTGTGTGACTGAGTTTGACACCCCTGCTGTAGACGGACAGAGCAGCAGCAGAGCGCTCCAGATACACTAGCTCTATTATTTCCTCCTCAAATGTCTCCAGTTCTGTCCACAACTCAAAGAGAAAAAAACAAATATTCTCATTTGTAAAGTTGAAATTTGAGAATTTGGACGTTTTTCTTGAAAAATAATTAATTATTAAAATAGTTGTCATTGAGTTGAACTGATGCCAAAGCACAGAATCATTGAGACGCTGAGTAAACAGACAAATTCATAGCTATTTCATATGGGATAGAACAATAAGTTAAAATAGAGGTTTAGATGAATTATTTCCAGTGAATATTGATCAGAGGAGTTTTCCTGATATTGTATTTCTCTCTCAGCTCTTTGGTTGATTTGCAGGCTGTTGATCAGAGTGAGGGCTCTGTCTGTAACTTGTCTTCAGCTCCTCTAAGTTTAGATCTTAAATCATCTAAAACTGTTTCATTTAGTTCTCTTCAATGGAGTGAATGACAGTTGGAGAAAAAGGTATATTTTATGTTTTAAAGCTTTCTTATAAATGCTGAAATCACCAGTGAAGCTTTGGCGCCCCCTAGTGGGCAGATTGGAAACCGGAGGTCAGAGACACCAGACCTGGACTTTATATCTGGACTCAGTGCCGTCCACAATGTCGTATAGGGGTGAAGGTGATGACAATTCTAAGGGCCCACAGCCCATTAGGGCCCACACGCAGCCCCCCCAGTTGCCTCTATGACTAAATTATTATGCATAGACTTAACTAATATATATTCATACTAATGAATCCAAGCTAAAACAAAGCCAAAAAGTCACGCAATATTTTAATTTGAATGTTTTCAGTAACCCCTTTGTCCCCTTCTTAAAAAATGGTTTGGTCCACGGTTCGTTCTTCCTCATGGGAATTAAGTGAGCGAGCGAACTCCAGCAGAGAGTGAGGGAGATCAAATAAGATGATGGCCCCCAAAAAACACAAATCTGGACCCCAGAAAAGACTTGAGAGGGAGGCCAGGAGTAGGAGCAGCAGAGCAGGGGCCCAGGACATCAAACATTTTTCTCTAAGAATGGTGACGTTAGCTGTCATCGGGTGAGAGGCGGGCTACACTCTGGACAAGTCGCCAGTTCATTGTAGAGCAGGGGTGGCCAACCAGTCAGAGACTAAGAGCCACATTTTTTACTGTGTTACTGCAAAGAGCCACATCATATTTTTTTCTCTTTTTGAGACCCTCCCTGCGTGGGGGGCTCCTACCCTTTGCTGAAAATGTGTAGTCCCCAGGCCCAAAGAACAAAGCATGCCATTAACAGCCACATAGTCCATATAACAGTGCCATGCCTGTTGTCATCTTTCACCAATACTGACTTTAATGGTGTCAGATTAACACTCCTTACCATCTCACTATCACTAAGGACAGCAACTGTCGATAAGGTTCCTGTAAAATTATCCTTCCTCCCTGGTGGTCTAGTGGTTAGGATCTGGTGCTCTCACCGCTGCGGCCCACGTTCGATTCCCGGTCAGGGAATGTGCTTTCGTACACGTTTCAGGTCCAATTCCGAAATAAAAGCTGCTTCACTCTAACTAGGCTAAGCGAGCTAAGAGCAGTTCCCGACGGAGGAGTCGAGCCTTCGTTGCCTCCCCTCATGGTGCAAATTAGCGGGTTCACCCGGGTGTGACGTTCACATCAATGCCGATCAGAGGTGAAGCCGATTAATATCAGGTGTTAACGGGTTTCCATAGGTTTTTTGGGCAGTGTGAAAATGGCTATACACAACACAAAATTCGATATGAGCCACGGGTTGGCCAAGCCTGTGAGCAACGACTCCTAGTGTAGCTAACTGAAGGTTACTAATGTGGAGGCTATCTACAGCGGACTGTTTCACACATATTATCACTGTCTGACAGTGCTCCAGTAAGCACCCACTCAGGGGCCGTCTACACGAATACGTTTTTTTCAGAATCCGGATAAATACTTTATCGTATCGGCCTCGTGTCCAGACGGATACGGCATTTTCGGGGTGTGAAAACATTATATTTTGGAAACAGGTCCCAGAGTGGGAAAATCCGAAAACACCGGATTGCCCGGAGTCGTCTGGACGGCGAAAACTGATTTCTTCCGAAACGATGACGTATTAGCCTTCAACCTCAGCCGCCACCGCTAGACGCGTCATAACAACAACAACAATGGCGGACTACTACTACTTGTTTGTAAACAGCGCATGCTCCATGGCTTCTCTTCCGGTTTTGGTGTATTGGTGTGGCGGCGTCACAGCACCATATACAGGCCTGGCATATGTACTACAGCGTTTTGGGTCGTTTCAGTGAATCCGTGTGGACGCAGATATTTCTGGAAACGACGCCGTGTTTACGGAGATTTTTTTCGAAACGGCATCGTATTGGGTGGGGCCGCGTATTCGTGTGGACCCAGTTACGAGGCTGCATTCAATTGTATTATGACGCATTCAAGTTCTACTCAGTAATTATGAGCATTGGGCGAAGGTCAATTACGTTATCATGATGTGTTCAATGTGGTCTTGTGATTGTGATTTTTTGTTGTTGTTTTCACAACAATATAAAATAAAAGACACCATAATAGCTGACAGTAACAACGTAAAAAGACAATTTAGAATTTGAGTCCTTATTTTACCCCAGAAGCTCTGCAATGTCCGCATTGACCTGCAGATGACATATAAATAAAGTTGTGTTAAAATGTCTCCTTTTTCTCTGTCAGATCGCGATATGGGAGCTCGCCATCGTGCTCGCGCCCACTCCATCCAGATCATGAAGGTGCAGGTCATCGCCGCCAACAAGTGTCGCAGACCCGCCATCAAGCAGTTCCACGTGAGTGTCCAGACGGTTTCATGTTGTTTTACTCGTGTCAGCGGGCCTCCACGTTGTCAGCTCCAGTTTAAAAACCCGCCAGACAAAAAAGCCAGATTTCCAGCTTCCATCTTCAAACCTGGCGGTTCTGAAACTGGCGACAGACGCGTTAACGACCGCAGGTTTAAAAAGAGTTTGGTTGTATGTAGCTGACCTTTTTATTTCCTCTGATTCCTCCCGCAGGACTCCAAGATCAAGTTCCCGCTGCCTCACAGGGTCCTGCGTCGCCAGCACAAACCCCGCTTCACCACCAAGAGACCAAACACCTTCTACTAAAAGCATTGTTTCATGTTGTGCGGAAAAAATAAAGAATCTAAACGAAGAGCTGTTGGTTCCTTTATTTTTATATATAAACGTGTTTTCATACGAGGTTGGCTGTAGTGAACGAGTTCCCTGGAATAAATGTCCTCCCGGTAGATGTGGATCATTTTAAAGGGTTAGTTCATGGAGATTACTGAACCGGCTGCTGTTACGTTGTGGAAACACTGAATGTGGCAGAAGACACCAAAGACTGCTGATACGCCTTTTTCACAGCAGCCATTTTGAGCTGAAATAGTAGGATAAACCCAGGTGTTAACAGTTAAACTGAGTTCTGTTCATGTTTGCTCACTGGAAGAGAGACTACAGAACGACTCAAAACCAAGAGAACATTGAATACATGTAATAGATTTTGATGTTTTGTACATTATTTAAGGTATTTGCACTATAATATTCTTGAAGATATAAAGCTTATCATAGTTACTGTATAATTTTAGTTATTTGTTCACGAATAAAGTGAAAATATTGTTAAATTTAGATCAATGTTACTAGAGAAAGCACCAGAAGGACAGCGCCCCCTTTGGGTGAAATCAGCTTTAACAGTTCCTAAAAGTTGCTGCGTCTCAAAAGAAAACTGTAAGATTTTCTTTATTTCCCAAAAGAGTGAAGGACAATAATGATCTGTGTTAATGATGTTACTGAGTCAATGTGAGCAGATTGTGTCTGTAGATTGAAGAGAATCAGAGTCTCACTGATGGTGGAAATAAAGGTTTTATTTCCTTAAAACAGCAGTTTTTTGAATGGAGTTTGGTGTCACAGTGTGGAGCAGAGGGGATTTGAACTTTAATAATTCACATAAACTGAGCTCACCAATCTTCTAATCATGAACCTTGTAAACAGTAGAAAGTAATAGGAAGTGGAGATAAAACCCTCCTGCTTTATTCTTCTGTGGGACACCAGTTAACACGGTCACTCTTTATACCACAACACCGGTAGTGCAGTCTTCATTTACATTTTAAATGTGTTTAGACTGAAACAAGAAGCAGGACTCAAATGCATGATTCACACACGGGTGCTTGATGTAAAACAGTGTTAAATTGCCAGAAAGGAGTTGGTACACAGAAGTCCAAAAACAGAACAATGTCGGGGGGACATGTCGGAGGCGGACCACCACAGGGTTGATGGGGAAGGGACCCACAAACCGAGAAGCTACTCGGATAGGGCAGGAGTCCGCCAGGGATCTGATGTCCTCTTGGTATGAGCCGAGCTCCTCAAGAGTATCTGACGGACCCACTCCAGATCCACCGGCAACAGCGTAAGAGAGCCTGAGTAGAGGGTTGACCAGAAGATGAGTGGCGTGTGCGTACTGAACCCATATGAGATGTTTACTACAGGAGGATGGGTCCTGAGAGACATCGTAAACCCCACAGTTGTTGATTATAGCGATTCAGTTCAGCAACCTGATAACGGGTATACAGGGACTAGTTGTGATTCCTCTGTCAGTCACTGCTGGATGAAGCTCTCCTCTCCACTCCACCTCCCAGTAACATGGCCCAGTCAGAGCTGATGCTGCTGCTTCAACCTCTCTGGATCATCAGGACACAACCTCCTTCCTCACCGCTCAGAGTCTTAATGAGATCCCCGCCATCTGAGGAGAGAAGGAGACAGACAACAGCAGTGATAAATCAGTGTTTACAGAGACTCCCTCCATCAGCACATCCAGTATAAAGACCAGCAGGGACTTCAGTCCAGTTCAGACCAGCAGTGGAGCGGCTGTGTAGCGTAGCCTGCTTCCTTTCAGCTCTCATGTTAACGTATTGGAGTGAACACACTGAGCTGAAGCTCACAGACCTGCAGACACTTTGGACATCAAGTCTGCTGACTCTGCAGATTTCACTGAAGTACACAGTGGAAATAAAGTGCTGAGAGTCCCTGAACGCATCATTACTGCAGAAACAAAGAGACATTCACTGCCCACTGGAATGATGCATTTACTGCTGTTAGGGTTCAAAGCTGATAAAAACCACAGTCTCAGTCACATTTGAATGTTTCATCTGAAATCTTACAGGACAAATGTGTAAATATTCAAACTATTTGGACAAACAAGAGACAAATGGACAGATATATATCTGATGTTAAAGGTCCTACATGTTCATACAAAGACTGAACAGCAACACATCAGCTGTGGGTACTGGACTCCAGCAGAGGTCCTGGTCTGTACAAAGACCACATGGTCACTAAATGTAATGATGCTTGTTTGCAGGCTTCAGTCAGACTGATCTCAGAGCTGTGACAAAGACCAACTGATCAGTTGTTTAGTGTAGAAATGAGAGAACAAACAGTGTGAGATCAGACTGGATGAATGAGGACCACTGTCTCTATACATCTTGTAATGCTGTCAGCTGGAATCCACTTTATTTCCTGAACACATGAACACAACAACAACAGTCGTCTTCACATCAACAAGCTTCTGGCTCTCTGATTGGCTGACTGTCCAATCCTGAAGCCTGTCCCCATTCTCCTCTCACAGCTTCACTGAGGAAAGCAGCAAATTCTGGATCTGTGTTTAGTCCAAGACTGCTGGAACCAGCATGGACTGACTCAGACCCTCTACTGACCTCAGAGTCTCCAGTCTACAGTGTGGACTCTCCACAAGATCAGACAGCTGTTTCACATCTGAATCCTTCAGGTTATAGTTGTAACTCAGGTCCAGCTCTCTCAGATGGGAGGGGTTGGACTTCAGAGCTGAGACCAGAGAAGAACAGCTGATCTCTGACAAACTGCAGGTCCTCAATCTGAATAAAGAATAACAGATGTTTAGAATTAAAAAGTTCAGTCAATATGAACAGTTTCATAAAGTCAAGAAGCAAAAACTGAATATTGTTATTTTCTGATAATAAAGTTTATTGAACTATTTATTGTATTTATGTATTTTTATTCTCATTTATTAAAACCATGATGTTAATATCAGATTAAATCCAGAGCTGAAGAGGTTCACAGTGAATTATTCAGTGTAGATTCTTCTTGTTCTATGAAGGTTTTAAATGTGGAGCTCAACATTGCTCTGCCACAGTCAATGGACTAAACCACAGAAGAAGAAAACAGACTTTAGCATTAAGATACTCAGTGTGGATCAGTATAATATCAGCCTTATGTCTGCACTTTACTGTCAGCACAACTTTCACATCACATTCATCTCAGCACAGAAATAAAAAATGGTGCCTGACCTCAGAGTCTCCAGTCTACAGTGTGGACTCTCCAGAAAACCACACAGCAGCTTCACTCCTGAATCCTGCAGCTTGTTGTTGTTACTCAGGTCCAGCTCCCTCAGATGGGAGGGGGTTGGACTTCAGAGCTGAGCCCAGAGAAGAACAGCTGATCTCTGACAAACTGCAGTCCCTCAATCTGAATAAAGAATAAAAGATGTGAGTTTAGAAGACAATGTTCCTGCTTGAAATCATTCAGTGTTTAATAATCTGTTCAGAGCTGAAGAAGGTTTACAATGTACAAGTTTAGAAAATGGAAACTCCAAACACCTGAACCCAACAGGATGCAGGTTGCAAACTGTAAAATACAAAGAGTGAAAAAGAGCTCTCATTAATATTAATGACAACGTGCTGCTGCTTCAATAAAGACGTAGTGACTTCAGCTCTTAACCTCTGCGAGCTCCACCAGTGGCTCCATCTATACAAACTCATGTTGTGCAGCCAAACACAAAGAAAAAGCCACAGAAAGTGATTGAAGATTCCACTATTAAAGATAAAATGCTGTCATCTTGAGTGTAAATATTCAGTCAGTAGAAACGTCACATATCATCAGAAAGGTTTGATACAAGCTGATATGTTTATTGTCTGATAGAGAAGAAAATATGTTTCTGTTTGTATTCAGAGGATCATGAGAGAAAGGTGGAAATTAAATGATGAAGAGCTTCAGAGAGAATCAACCAGTGTTGAATTATTAATGTTTTATTAAATATGTTTGAAATATGAAGCTCAACAAAAAGCTCAGTGTTAATCAGCATAAAATCTTTGTGGTCAAACCCCCTCAAAACTGAGATTTTAAAGTTTAGAATAAAGGTTTAGAATTATTAACTATGGTTTAACATTAAATATTTAAATTGTATTATTATTAGATTAGAGATTACATTACATTAAAATAAACATTATCCAACAAACTTTTTTCAAATATTTAACAATCTCTTTTCTGAGATTTAAACCTGTTGTTCCACCAGTGCATGCTGGGATTTCATGTGTTCATCACCAGACTTGTATGTGTGAATACAGACGACAGCTTCAATCAATGTTGTAAATACTCTAGTCATCAGCGTACCTGTGTAGTTATTTATCAGTTCATGTTAACTAAAGAGACCAGATATTGGCATTATTAGTTGACACAGCAACCAATCAGGACACCAGATCACAGGAAAGGTTGGCTTTAAAACTTCCTCATACCAAGTGTGAACTGGATCAGACTGGTTTCTGCTGCTGTGCATCCAACTACTGGAATAAACTGCACAACGAATTCAAGTCAGAGACACTACGAAGTTCTCCTGGTTGATATTCATAATGTTTGGTTTAATGTGTGAGAGATGAACGCTTTGTGTGACTGAACTGTTGTTGTGATGTTGTTCGTCTGTAATTTGTTCTCAGCTCTGTGTTGTAAAACAGATCCTGATCTTAATCAGACTTTCTGAATAAATAAAACTGAACTCACTCACCAACTGAGATTGCCAACATTGTAACTGTAAACTATAAGTGTGACATACAAATGTTATTTTCAAATGTTTAAATCCTTTTTTTCACTTTTAAAATCTGATTTCAAACTTTAAAAACTCATTTTCAACCATTTAATCATTTTTACTGTCATCAAATCTGAAGGAGATTTTACTTCATAAATATCAACCTGTCTGCACTTTACTGTCAGCACAACTTAACATCACATTCATCTCAGCACAGAAATAAAACATGGTGTCTGACCTCAGAGTCTCCAGTCTACAGTGTGGACTCTCCAGAAAACCACACAGCAGCTTCACTCCTGAATCCTGCAGGTTGTTGTCACTCAGGTCCAGCTCTCTCAGATGGGAGGGGTTGGACTTCAGAGCTGAGACCAGAGAAGAACAGCTGATCTCTGACAACCTGCAGTTAATCAATCTGAATAAAGAATAAAAGATGTGAGTTTAGAAGACAATGTTCCTGCTTGAAATCATTCAGTGTTTAATAATCTGTTCAGAGCTGAAGACGGTTTACAATGTACAAGTTTAGAAAATGGAAACTCCAAACACCTGAACCCAACAGGATGCAGGTTGCAAACTGTAAAATACAAAGAGTGAAAAAGAGCTCTCATTAATATTAATGACAACGTGCTGCTGCTTCAATAAAGACGTAGTGACTTCAGCTCTTAACCTCTGCCAGCTCCACCAGTGGCTCCATCTATACAAACTCATGTTGTGCAGCCAAACACAAAGAAAAAGCCACAGAAAGTGATTGAAGATTCCACTATTAAAGATGAAATGCTGTCATCTTGAGTGTAAATATTCAGTCAGTAGAAACGTCACATATCATCAGAAAGGTTTGGTACAAGCTGATATGTTTATTGTCTGATAGAGAAGAAAATATGTTTCTGTTTGTATTCAGAGGATCATGAGAGAAAGGTGGAAATGAAATGATGAAGAGCTTCAGAGAGAATCAACCAGTGTTGAATTATTAATGTTTTATTAAATATGTTTGAAATATGAAGCTCAACAAGAATCTCAGTGTTAATCTGTTTTGCAACTTTTTTTGCACATGCACCACTTTCCCGAGTGGCTGCAGTAGCAGCAGCTCTCGCTCAAGTTGAGCGTTTTTCTTTGTTTTCAGTAGTTATTAGTTAAGTAATTTAATTTATTTTCAGTGTATTATTACCAGCAATAGTTGCACTATGGGCACCAAAATTGCCGTGTCTGCTGTGGACTTGTTTTTTCAACTTAAAAACTGTCCGTGTCCGGACACCCCGTGAGCAGCCATGGTCCCTATTGTTTACACTAGGGATCAGCTGATAGCGCTCCGTAACACAGCGGTGCTGTCCCATGAGAAACCTGACATCCCCCGGGAGCTGAGAAGGAGAAGATGGGAGACTCGTGCTGGAGTTCAACGTCATGCCAGGAGAAGACGGTACAGACCTGTCCTCCCGTCCATCGTTATGGGAAATGTAAGATCTCTCCCCAACAAGATGTATGTTGGGGAGACAACCAGCTGTGACCCGCACAGTGAGAGGATGGTCTGAGGAGACTGAAGAAGCTCTGAAGGACTGTTTTGACTCAACTGTGTGGGAAGAACTCTGTTATCCTCATGGGGAGGATATTGACAGCCTCACTCACTGCATCACAGACTATATTAACGTCTGCGTGGGGCACACTGTACCCACCAGGACTGTACAGTGTTTCTCCAACAACAAACCTTGGATTAATCCGGATATTAAGGCCCTGCTGAAGGAGAAAAAGAGGGTCTTCAAGTCTGGAAACAAGGAGAAGTTGAAGTCTGTGCAGAAGGAGCTGAGGTGGAAGATTAGAGAGGGGAAGAACAGATACAAGAAGAAAACGGAGGATCAGCTGCTGCAGAACAACATCAGCGGTGTCTGGAGAGGCCTGAAGACCATCTCAGGCTACAAAGAACCGGACTCCCAGGCTGTGGGGGGACCAGAAGTGGGTGAATGATCTGAACCTATTTTTCAACAGGTTCGATCAGACATCCAACCCTCTCACGGTCCAGCTATCCCTGCTGCAGCCCACCTTGTTTACACACCCTGTATTTTCCCCCTCCATCAACCCCGCCCCCCACCCACACAGCACTCAGATCGCAGCCAGCCACCACTGCCTCCACCTTCACTACTGCCCCCCCACCGATGCTCTCACCTCCTCTCACACCTCCATCCCCCCCCCACACCCCCTAAACACCCTGCCCCCAAGCCCCAATCTGTCCCTCTCTGCTGACCAGTTGAGGAAAGAGCTCGGGAAGATAAAGGCGAAAAAAGGCTGCGGGTCCAGACGGCATCAGGTCCAGGCTCCTCAAATCCTGCGCGGACCAACTCTGTGGGATTGTGGAGCACGTCTTCAACCTGAGCCTGAAGCTGGGGAGAGTTCCACAACTGTGGAAAACATCCTGCATGGTGCCAGTGCCAAAAACGCCGCACCCAAAGGACCTCAACAGCTACAAGCTCCGCCCTCTGGTGGGATCATCCATGGACGCGCTGCAGTTCGCCTATCAGCCTGGAATCAGGGTGGATGACGCTGTCATCTTCCTCCTTCACAGAGCTCTTTCTCAACTGGAAAAGCCTGGAAGCATTGTGAGGATCACATTCTTCGACCTCTCCAATGCTTTCAACACCACCCAGCCTCTGCTTCTGAGGGACAAGCTGGAGCTCTCAGGTGTGGATTTTCACCTCACATCCTGGATTATGGATTACCTCACCAACCGCCCACAGTATGTGAGGACCAAGGACTGTGTCTCGGACATGGTGGTCTGCAGCACAGGGGCTCCACAGGGAACAGTTTTGGCTCCTTTCCTGTTCACCCTGTGCATTGCAGTCTTCAGGCACAGTTCTCCGAACTGTCACCTGCAGAAGTTCTCTGATGACTCTGCCACCATCAGCCTTATCACTTATGACGACGACAGGGAATACAGAGAACTGATAAAGGACTTTGTGGACTGGTGTCAGTGGATCCGCCTCCAAATCAACACAGGGAAAACCAAGGAGCTGGTGGTGAATTTCCGCAGGCAAAGTCACGCCCCCCGACACCGGTGAACACTCCGGGTATGGACATAGAGAGAGTGGACTCTTATAAGTACCTGGGTGTTCACCTGAACGATAAACTGGACTGAACTCATAACACTCAGGCACTTTATAAGAAAGGCCAGAGCAGACTCTATCTGCTCCGGAAACTAAGGTCCTTTGGAGTGCAGGGAGAGCTCCTGAGGTCCTTCTTTGATACTGTTGTGGCATCAGCCATTTTCTTTGGAGTGGTCTGCTGGAGCAGCAGCATCTCAGCAGTCGACAGGAAGAGACTCGACAACCTGATCAAGAAGGCCAGCTCTGTCCTGGGTTGCCCCCTCGACTCAGTGCAGGTGGTAGGAGAGAGGAGGATAATAGGGAAAGCTATCATCAGTGATGGACAATGTCTCCCACCCCATGCAGGACACCATCAGGACACTGAGCAGCTCCTTTAGTGACAGACTCCTTCACCCCAAATGTGTGGAGGAGAGATATCGTAGGTCCTTCCGTCGTGCTGCTGTCAGATTATATAACAACCAGCACTGCTACCAGTAACCACCCCCCATCTCGGCATCAATAATAATAATAATAATGTGCAATAAGTACTGTGCAATCTATTGCCCATATGCAACTGCTGCTGCTACTATTTTGTGTTATTTGTGTTATCTGTTGTGGATTCTTACTGTTTTTTTAACTTGTACATAGTGTTTTTTATTATTTCTCTGCTCTTACTGTTTTATTTATACTGGGTTTTTTCTCTATGCACTTTGCTGCTGTTATATTGGACTTTACCCATTAAGGGACAAATAAAGGAATATCTAATATGTAATCAGCATAAAATCTTTCTGGTCAAACCCCCTCAAAAATTAGATTTTAAAGTTCAGAATAAGGTTTAGAATTATTAACTATGGTTTAACATTAAATATTTAAATTGTATTATTATTAGATTAGAGATTACATTACATTAAAATAAACATTATCCAACAAACTTTTTCAAATATTTAACAATCTCTTTTCTGAGATTTAAACCTGTTGTTCCACCAGTGCATGCTGGGATTTCATGTGTTCATCACCAGACTTGTATGTGTGAATACAGACGACAGTTTCAATCAGTGTTGTAAATACTCTAGTCATCAGCGTACCTGTGTAGTTATTTATCAGTTCATGTTAACTAAAGAGACGAGATATTGGCATTATTAGTTGACACAGCAACCAATCAGGACACCAGATCACAGGAAAGGTTGGCTTTAAAACTTCCTCATACCAAGTGTGAACTGGATCAGACTGGTTTCTGCTGCTGTGCATCCAACTACTGGAATAAACTGCACAACGAATTCAAGTCAGAGACACTACGAAGTTCTCCTGGTTGAAATTCATAATGTTTGGTTTAATGTGTGAGAGATGAACGCTTTGTGTGACTGAACTGTTGTTGTGATGTTGTTCGTCTGTAATTTGTTCTCAGCTCTGTGTTGTAAAACAGATCCTGATCTTAATCAGACTTTCTGAATAAATAAAACTGAACTCACTCACCAACTGAAACTACCAAGATTGTAACTGTAAACGATAAGTGTGACATACAAATGTTATTTTCAAATGTTTAAATCCTTTTTTTCACTTTTAAAATCTGATTTCAAACTTTAAAAACTCATTTTCAACCATTTAATCATTTTTACTGTCATCAAATCTGAAGGAGATTTTACCTCATAAATATCAACCTGTCTGCACTTTACTGTCAGCACAACTTAACATCACATTCATCTCAGCACAGAACTAAAAAATGGTGTCTGACCTCAGAGTCTCCAGTCTACAGTGTGGACTCTCCAGAAAACCACACAGCAGCTTCACTCCTGAATCCTGCAGGTTGTTGTTGATACTCAGGTCCAGCTCTCTCAGATGGGAGGGGTTGGACTTCAGAGCTGAGACCAGAGAAGAACAGCTGATCTCTGACAAACTGCAGCCACTCAATCTGAATAAAGAATAAAAGATGTGAGTTTAGAAGACAATGTTCCTGCTTGAATTATTAGGTTAAAGATCCCGCTACATTAAAATAAACATTATCCAACAAACTTTTTTGAAATATTTAACAATCTCTTTTCTGAGATTTAAACCTGTTGTTCCACCAGTGCATGCTGGGATTTCATGTGTTCATCACCAGACTTGTATGTGTGAATACAGACGACAGCTTCAATCAATGTTGTAAATACTCTAGTCATCAGCGTACCTGTGTAGTTATTTATCAGTTCATGTTAACTAAAGAGACGAGATATTGGCATTATTAGTTGACACAGCATCCAATCAGGACACCAGATCACAGGAAAGGTTGGCTTTAAAACTTCCTCATACCAAGTGTGAACTGGATCAGACTGGTTTCTGCTGCTGTGCATCCAACTACTGGAATAAACTGCACAACGAATTCAAGTCAGAGACACTACGAAGTTCTCCTGGTTGATATTCATAATGTTTGGTTTAATGTGTGAGAGATGAACGCTTTGTGTGACTGAACTGTTGTTGTGATTTTGTACGTCTGTAATTTGTTCTCAGCTCTGTGTTGTAAAACAGATCCTGATCTTAATCAGACTTTCTGAATAAATAAAACTGAACTCACTCACCAACTGAGACTGCCAACATTGTAACTGTAAACTATAAGTGTGACATACAAATGTTATTTTCAAATGTTTAAATCCTTTTTTTCACTTTTAAAATCTGAGTTCAAACTTTAAAAACTTATTTTCAACCATTTAAACTTTTTTTAGTGTCATCAAATCTGAAGGAGATTTTACCTCATAAATATCACCTGTCTGCACTTTACTGTCAGCACAACTTAACATCACATTCATCTCAGCACAGAAATAAAACATGGTGTCTGACCTCAGAGTCTCCAGTCTACAGTGTGGACTCTCCAGAAAACCACACAGCAGCTTCACTCCTGAATCCTGCAGGTTGTTTTTACTCAGGTCCAGCTCTCTCAGATGGGAGGGGTTGGACTTCAGAGCTGAGACCAGAGAAGAACAGCTGATCTCTGACAAACTGCAGTCCCTCAATCTGAATAAAGAATAAAAGATGTGAGTTTAGAAGACAATGTTCCTGCTTGAAATCATTCAGTGTTTAATAATCTGTTCAGAGCTGAAGAAGGTTTACAATGTACAAGTTTAGAAAATGGAAACTCCAAACACCTGAACCCAACAGGATGCAGGTTGCAAACTGTAAAATACAAAGAGTGAAAAAGAGCTCTCATTAATATTAATGACAACGTGCTGCTGCTTCAATAAAGACGTAGTGACTTCAGCTCTTAACCTCTGCCAGCTCCACCAGTGGCTCCATCTATACAAACTCATGTTGTGCAGCCAAACATTAAGCATAGTGTTAGTTCAGGCAGGCCACGAAGTCAGGCTCTTGTCTGATTTCTGTTTCTGTTTCAAATGATGAAGAGCTTCAGAGAGAATCAACCAGTGTTGAATTATTAATGTTTTATTAAATATGTTTGAAATATGAAGCTCAACAAGAAGTTTGTTTCTCTGATAACTTATGTACATGTACATGAACTTAAGTCAGAAAATGAACAGCGTTCATTCAGCAACATCTTTTGACTGTACTGACCAATTCTGAAGCAGATCCGATAAATTCCCTAGGAGGAGTTCGTTCAAATGCAAGGTGAAAATTCACCGAAAATGACCACAGACTTAAAAATGGCCACGACTTTGACGGCACGCCACGGACACGCCCTTCAACGTAGAGTCACAAATTGAACAGCGTTCATTCAGTACCATTTTATGACTGTACTGTACCAATTTTGTTAGATTATATCTTTAAAATTTCAAAATTTTAAAATATATTGTCTGTGTGTGAATGAGTTTGTAAAATATTTATGTTCCTGTAAAATATTGTTTTAAAGTTTTTATATAAAATACATTATTCCTTTGATACTTTATTCATAAAACACATAAATATTGATTTACACTTGCAGCCCACTGTAAGATAAATACAGTTTCCTACTAACACAATACAAATAATACAATAATGCAATAATACAATAATACAAACTAAACTCAGAGTCAAACTGTTCAGACTGACGAACAAAGTGTTGTTTATTTTAAACAATGAAGTCATTGAAATTTAAAACTTCCTTTATGGATTTAAATTTGGTAGATATACACAGAGCAAACACATGAACTGACCTCAGAGTCCCCAGTCTACAGTGTGGACTCTCCAGTCCAACACACAACAGCTTCACTCCTGAATCCTGCAGCTTGTTGTTCCCACTCAGGTCCAGCTCTCTCAGATGGGAGGGGTTGGACTTCAGAGCTGAGACCACGACTTCACAGTGAGTCTCTGAGAGTCCACAGTCAGAAAGTCTGTGAATACAAACAATATAACATTTAAAATATGACACTTTAATTATAAAGAGAAAGAACATTTACATGAGCTGTGGCTCAGTTTGTAACTGCACTCGTATGTATTCACTTCAGTTGTATGTTTACAATCATACACAGAACAACATATAGCAAAATATGTGCCACTAAGTCCCATTTAAGCTGTCCAAAGTACTAGGATCAGTGTGCATCCACTGTGTAGCACCTGGTTAATGGTACTGATTGAAATGAACCTAACAACATATTTGGATTGTGAGGAAACCGGAGCACTTAAAGGAAACCCACACAAACACAGGGAGAACATGCAAATTCCACCCAGCTGGGAACCCAGGACCTTCTTGCTGTGAGGCCACAGTTCAACCACTATTTCTCCTACTGCAGTGGTTCCCAACCTTGTTCCTTAAGGGACCCCTTCTTCTATCATTTAGTAAACTGACTCATATTTTATGGATATTTTATATTATATTAAAAACTGTACAATGAACCCAAACAGTGAACTCACTAACTGCAGGAAGTTTGTGTAAAACAAGTGATTTGGATGAAGTTTGAGCAGATTATTTCCTGTTTAGGAAACCTAAACAATTCTCTGTCTGTATTATTATTTTTTAAAGACTATCATACAAACTTAATAGGATTTTTTTTTTTGTTGGACAAATAAAGTGTTTTCTTGTCCCTGATGTTTGGCCATTGTTTTATTAGAAAATTTACTTTACATTTCATTTTCTTCACAGAATTGAACCAAATGCAACCGTAATATTTATATTTTTTACGTTTTCTATCATTCTTTAAAATCAAGAAGACCTTGCAACCCCCTATGAAGCTTTGGTGACCCGTAGTGGGGGTCCCAATCCTCAGTTTAACCCTCCCACTGTCTTCACCAAAATAAATCAGAATCAGAATCAGAAATACTTTAATAATCCCAGGGGGAAATTACTTAAATAAATACTTCAATAAAGATAGTTATAAGACAACAGAAGATAATTTATTGACTGTAAGAAACACAAAAATGCTAATTCATGTAATTACCAATAATCCATTATAATTGATAATTAAACAGAAGCAGGTTTAATAATGATTTAGGAAAATAGTCTGTAAGTTTTATACTGTGAATGTGTGTGAAGTGTGTATCTTCACTCTAATACTGATGGCTTCAGCTTTATGTTGCTTTATAATGTTAATCACATCTGGACTTACACAGCCTTTCTGCAGTTCCTCACAGCTGGAATCAGTCTCTGTCGTCCCTCCACTGATGTGTTGTACTTCTGCAGGTTCAACTCATCCAGAACCTCCTCTGACATCTGCAGCATGTAGGCCAGAGCTGAGCAGTGGATCTCAGAGAGTTCCTTCTCTGATCTGTTCTCTGACTTCAGGAACTGTTGGATCTCCTGATGGATTGAATCATCGTTGATCTCCATCAGACAGTGGAAGATGTTGATGCTTCTGTCAGGAGAGATATTACCACTGTTCATCTTCTTCAGGTTGTTGATGGCTCTCTGGATGATTTCTGGACTGTTGTCTGTCTGACCCAGCAGGCCTCCTAAGAGTCTCTGGTTGGACTCCAGAGAGAGGCCATGAAGGAAGCGAACAAACAGGTCCAGGTGGCCATTTTCACTCCTCAAGGATTTCATCATTGCACTCCTCAGGAAAACATCTAGAGTTGAATCAACATGTTTTTCCTCCAGGAAGTCCTTCAGTACCTCTGTGTTCCTGTTGGTGTGACAGTGGAACATGTAGACTGCAGCCAGAAACTCCTGAATGCTCAGATGAACGAAGCAGTAGACTGTTTTCTGGAAGATCACACTCTCTCTTTTGAAGATCTCTGTACAAACTCCTGAGTACACCGAGGCCTCTGTGACATCAAGACCACACTGCTCCAGGTCTTCTTGGTAGAACATGATGTTTCCTTTCTGCAGCTGTTCAAACGCCAGCCTCCCCAGCTTCAGAAGAACCTTCCTGTCAGCCTCCATCAGCTCCTGTGGACTCGTCTCATGTCCCTCATCATACTTCTGCTTCTTCCTCTTTGTCTGAACCAGCAGGAAGTGTGAGTACAGGTCAGTCAGGGTCTTGGGCAGCTCTCCTCTCTGGTCTGTAGTCAACATGTGGACCAGAACTGTAGCAGTGATCCAGCAGAAGACTGGGATTAGACACATGATATGGAGGCTCCTGGAGGTCTTGATGTGTGAGATGATTCTGTTGGACAGATCTTCATCACTGACTCTCCTCCTGAAGTACTCCTCCTTCTGGGCGTCAGTGAAGCCTCGTACTTCTGTTACCCTGTCAACACATTCAGGAGGGATCTGATTGGCTGCTGCAGGTCTGGAAGTTATCCAGACGAGAGCCGAGGGAAGCAGATTCCCCTTGATGAGGTTTGTCAACAGCACGTTGACTGAAGACTTCTGTGTGACGTCAGACACAACCTCATTGTTGTGGAAATCCAGTGAAAGTCTGTTTTCATCCAGGCCGTCAAAGATGAACAAAAGTTTACAGACAGCGAGCTGCTCTGCTGTGACCTTCTGTAATGTTGGATGGAAAACATGGAGCAGTGTGAGAAGACTGTACTGCTCATCTTTGATCAGGTTCAGCTCCCTGAATGAAAGCAGAACCACCAGACTGACATCTTGGTTCTCCGAGCCCTCTGCCCAGTCCAGAGTGAACTTCTGCACTGAGAAGGTTTTTCCAACTCCAGCGACGCCGTTTGTCAGAACCACTCTGATGTGTCTCTGTTGGTCAGGTAAGGCTTTAAAGATCTCATGGCACTTGATTGGAGCATCATGGAAGGTCTTCTTCTTGGAAGCTGTCTCAAGCTGTCTCACCTCATGTTGGGTATTAACCTCTTCACTCTGTCCCTCTGTGATGTAGAGCTCAGTGTAGATCCTGTTGAGGAGGGTTCCACTTCCTGTTTCATCAGTTCCTTCAGTCACACGCTCACATCTCCTCCTCAGACTGATCTTATGTTCATCTAAAACCTCCTGCAGACCAGCATTCACTAAAAACAGAAAGAAAATGAGAGAATGATTTTCATTACCAGAACAATAATTAATATAAGATTATAAAAGTTACAAATTCCACCTGAAATCATTCTCAATCTCTAAAAGTTAATTAAAAATAACATCAAACTGATTTTTACATTAATTTTAAGAGTTTATTATTAAAAGGGAAGAAAGTGACAGTCTGAACCTCAACAGCTCGTCTGCAGTTCTTCATCTAAACTGCTCACTGTGTCTGTTCCTTCCTCCTTTTGATATTTAAAACAGACCCATTAACCAAATTATTTAGAATACGTTCATATCTTGTTTTGTAGACCTGTAGCTACAAATCTCAAAAACACTACATTTCCTAAAGCTGCTCCACAATAAAAGCCTCCTGACGGTTCATCAGTTGAAAACTTTTATGTGAACAGCAGCAACAGGAAATGTTAAGTTTGCACCAGCAGTAATTAACAAAGCTCTGATATGACTAAAGTAACAGTAAAATAAGGCTGATATCTGAAAGTATAAACAGGAACACCAGAGTGAGAGTAAACTCCAAACCAAAGAGATTCAGTTAGAAGCTACAAAAGTACTGAGAGCTGAACACAGAGAGACTTTTAAAAACAAAGCTTTCTCTCTTGTTATCAGCACAGACGTGTTGATTCAGTCAGTTTGATCTACAGACATGGATTTGATTTGAGGGAGGAGAACATCTCAGGTTGGTCCCTGTACCACTAGCTACACCCCAGTCCATCCACTACACTCTGCTACTGCCAATCAGCAGGGGGACCCAGTAGGGGAATGCTGTTGGAGAGCCTGACGGAGGCCAGGGGATTTACAGTGGCTCCGACCAGGACTCTGACTGCACATATGATGAAGACTCAGTGGGTTCAGGCAGCGACAGGAGAGGAATGAAATCGAGGAAGAGTTGCCAGTTTGTAGCCAGTTAATTAGTCAGTAACTGTTAACGTTATCCATCATCCATCATATCGATCAGTCCGCCAGGATTAGTTTCAGTGAAGTTGGAAGTTATTTATTCTGCGTGTTGAACAACCAGACTGTGTGATGTTACACTGTGTTAAAATAAATTAAGTAAATGTTCAGTCTCCTTGCTGATTGTTCTGATTCACAATCATTACTGCATTTAACAGGCTGCTGTTCACATATAGAGATTGAAATAATTAAATTCATCAATTCATCATAAACGTACAACAACTAGTCAACTATTGTCTTTCTCTAACGATTACTAGTCGACTAAGCAAGATGTATTACCATGCTAGGCTTTATCATTTTGAAAAATCTTTACTTGTTTCAACTTAGAATTTGATCTGCATGATGAGATGTGTTTGTCAGTTAGAGAAGAAGCAGACATTAGCAGTGTCTCTTGTCATTTCTCAGGCTGCTTTATGGCGGTTAGTCTGTGTGACTGATAGAACTTACTGCTTTATAGAGTTTAATAGTTTTCTGTCTTCATCTATGACGACAGACAGCAAACAGCATTCTGACTGAAATATATTAAATATAAATTCTTTTCTGAATTTATGAAACTGTGGAATTTTCTCACAAAGAAGAACATGCAACAAGTGATACAGAGGAGATATTTATGCTGGAGCAGAAAAAACTTCAAAAAGTAAAGATATTTCTAAAGATCTTAAGTGCTGTATGACACAACTAATGTATTAAATAATTAGTAGTGTTTTCAGACGACACCAGCAGACACATATACAGTCTTACTTTGTACAGTGCTGGACTCATTGTCTGTCTGCAGTCCAGGTCTTGTTCTGGGTCTTTTTCCACACTGGGGACAGGAGGCGTCTCCTGGTGAACCAGACTGGTCCCAGTATGAGGTGATGCACTGTCTGCAGAACCAGTGTCCACAGCTGGTAGAGACTGGATCCTTCAGGACGTCCTGACACAAAACACAGCAGGACAGCTGCTCCTCCACAGGAACTCGACTCCTCTTCCTCTCTCTGTGGAGACATTTCTTTATAAGTAAACTGATTTGTTGACTGTAGTTGAAATATCAACATGTGAACTCTGACTCTGTGTAGAAGCTCAGATGGTCACAGAGAACAGTAAAAGTGTCGTTACTTTTCTGTTTTATTTCCTTTTATTTCGACTCTCCTTCTTTCATGAACACTCATTAACACTTCATGTCTGTCTTATTAAACACGTAGTGATCAGCCTGTAATCAATCTGATTTTAAACAGTATCTACACTAATAGTTCTGCATCATTTTGTCTTTCTCCTCATTACTTATCTTCATCAGGTCAGTTTACAGTAAAAACAGTCTCTTACTGTGTGTCTGAGGGTCCATTACTGAAGTGTAGAGGTTCATCTTTGGACCAGTCACTCTTCATAGACAGACAGCTGGACACAGGAGACTCTGTTCTCCGTCTGTTGGACTGAACTCTGCAAACATCAACAGATTTTTATTCACATCATGTGAATCCTTGATAAATTCTCTGATGACAAAGTCATTGAAGAAGCTCTAAATCAGGTTCTCAACATACGGCCCATAGTGGCCCTTAAACATTTTGTGCCAACCCCGAATGTGACATGAAATGCATACATTATGTTTAAATTAATCCATGTCAATACTGTCCAACACGTTCTCACTCCCAGCTCATCAAATACTGCTGCTTCATCAGTGGCCTACACTTAAAAATATGACACTGTAGTTTTCCCTGTAGTGTCATTTCTGGACGCACAGGTCTCTGCTGTTAACAATGTCTGGTTAAAGTTTGTGTTGTTAACGTTGTGAAACTGTTGCACTTTGGTAGGTTTAGGCACAAAAACTATCTGGTTAGATTCAGGAAAAGATCCTAGGTTACGTTTCAACACAACTTAAGTATGTTACATAAGTAAACTTATGCATGTAACTTACATACCATAAAACTTCCAATAAAAGGAGAGTCCCAAATAAACACAGGTCTCCAATAGAGGCCTGGTCTGGATTTTATAGAAATTAACTGGATGTATAAAACCTCTTAAAGTCTACCGGGTCGCCCGCTTGAGCAAGTTTCAAGCCGCTTAGATCACCAACACCAATATAAATGTTTAAACCTTTGTCAATATGAACATGTTCATGTTCATGTTCAGGTGTCACAGAGAAAAAAGTACGAACTGAAATTCAACCTGTTAGTTGTCAAATTCTTGCTAAATAAAACTCTGGAGAAGCAGCAGTTAGAGAGTATTTCCATCTGTGCTGAGCAAGAGTTTTGTGCTAAAGGAATTAAACACCTGTCCCTAATAAAGGTAGCGAGAGTTCGGAGACTGAAGTAAATAAATGCCAGGGTTGCTATTAAGTTAAGTATTAAGTTTTATGGTACATAAATACATAACTTGTTCCCGTCTGTTGTACTGAACTCTGGAAACACCAACACATCATGTGAATATTCGATGATGTCGCTAATGACAAAGTAATGTAATGAGTCATAAAAAGTTTGTTTGTGTACTTAATTAATACATTTTAATAGAACTTTTAATGTACAAACACAAAGTCCACAAAACAAACGAGCCACATAATTGAGTTAACATCAGTGCTCTTACTGTGTGTCTGAGGGTTCATTACTGAAGGAGATAGGTTCATTCTTGGAACGGTCACTCTTCATAGACAGACAGCTGGACACTGGAGACTCTGCTCTGTCCTCCTCTTCCTCCACATTAACACTCATCTTCAGTCTGAGAGTCAAACAGTAACACTGACTGTGAGTTCAGACTCAGGAAACAAGTTTGTTCATGAGACACACACAAGAGAACCGAGAGTAACACACACACACACACACACACACACACACACACTCACACACACACACACAGTATACGGTAGAATAAACACAGTCAGTTATTATTCAGCCAATCAGCACTTTGTGTCCACAGATCAAACTGTTGAGTTCAGTCCTGTACAGTCCACAGGGAGAAAACTGACTCACACACAGTAAAATAATAATAATGTTGTATTAACACTCACCCTGCCTCACCCTTCTGCTGTCGACACAAAATGGAGTCTGAACCAACTGAACTCACTTTCAGGTTCCCTCCCTGTTTTTATCTACTATCTACCTTGATAACACCTGACAGCTCCTCCCCTCTCTAGTTACAGGAAATCAGCTGTTTATATCTCTGTGTGTCAGTGTGTTTATGAGCGTCTCTTTTTACTTGAGCAGAATTAAAATGAGTTTCCATATGTAGGATTCTGAAAGATTTCACATATTATTTGTATTTATTAATCACTTTTTATTGCCAGTGTGTGAACAGGTTGTAACTTAAAAGCTCTGAGTTAGGACACAGCCACTGCAGTTTCAGTTTAATCCACATGAGGGAGTCGGCCCTCCATTTTAGGGGAGGTTCATCCTCCAAAGCAGACACTGAGTATACAGCACTGGGGAAGGCAGACAGACCACCCCACCTCCAGCACTTTCAGTCCAACACCATGCCATCACGGGGCTGCAGATGTGTGCCACATGGACGGGAGGAGAAAGAGAAAGAGACGGGAAGAGTTTTGGATAGAGAAGTTAAAAACGATAACTATAACATGATTTGATATTGTAAACTTGCCTTCACTTGCCTGTTGCTGCTGAAGGATGAAGAGAAAGTGGAAATCCAACACACTGTAACCTTTAGACCTGAGGCCTGCAGGCAGAATAATATGAGGGAGAATGAAAACGGCCATCTAACCTCCTGTTTGTCTGTCGTCCTTTATGAAATATTGACCAAACTGAGAGCTGCTGACACTCAGTTATATCTATCGATCAAGCCCAATGAAATTAATCAATTACCTAAATTACAAACATGTCTTGAGGACATAAAATCCTGGATGAGCTGCAATTTTCTGATGTTAAACTCAGAAAAAAACGAAATTCTTGTTCTTGGCCCCAAAAACCTTAGAGACTCACTGTCTAAAGATATAGTCACTCTAGATAGCATTACCTTGGCCTCTAGCACCACTGTCAGGAATCTTGGAGTTATCTTTGATCAGGATTTGTCATTTAACTCCCACATAAAGCAAACCTCTAGGACTGCCTTCTTTCATTTACGTAATATTACATAAATTAGACACATACTATCACAGACAGATGCAGAAAAACTAATCCATGCATTTGTTACTTCAAGGCTGGATTACTGCAACTCTTTATTATCAGGTTGCCCCAATAAGTCCATTAAAACGCTCCAATTAATTCAGAACGCTGCAGCACGAGTACTGACAGGAACTAGAAAAAGAGATCACATCTCTCCTGTACTAGCTTCTCTGCACTGGCTCCCTGTAAAATGTAGAATAGAATTTAAAATCCTCCTCCTCACCTATAAAGCTCTTCATGGTCAGGCCCCTTTATATCTTAAAGAGCTCATAGTACCCTATTACCCCACTAGAACACTACGTTCTCTGAATGCTGGGCTACTTGTGGTTCCTATAGTCTCTAAAAGTAGAACAGGAGCCAGAGCCTTCAGTTAGCCGAAGGATCTGTCCTAGGTTTCTGCCTTTTAACAGGCAGTGTTTCCTTGCCCTTGTCTCCAAGGTCTTGCTCATGGTGGTACTGTTGGGTCTCTGTAATTAATGTTTTAAAGAGTTCGGTCTAGACCTGCTCTATTTGAAAAGTGTCCTGAGATAACTTCTGTTATGAATTGGTGCTATACAAATAAAATTGAATTGAATTAAATATAAATAGTAAAAATACTATTTAATACTAAAAGTAAAAAGTAGTTCTTATTTTACAAATTGCTGTAAAAATAAAGAATCGGAACTTTAGTATAATTAATAATAATCAGTTGTAATGTTAAAAGAAAGTAGTGAAATTCATATACATATATTATTTATCTTTAATTTAAAAGTTGCCATGGCAACTGGTAGTTTATCAGATGTTTATCACTTTAATGTTGCAGCTGGTAGATTACCCCCACAGTGATCAATAAAGTCTTATTTTAACTAATAATACATCATCATTTAAAGTGGATTAGATTAGGAACAGGTTTGGGGAGTAACGGATTACATGTAACAAAATTAAAACCAGATTACGGTTACATTTAGTTAAAATGGGGATTATTTAGCAGGATTAGTAATTGGTAGCTGTAATAGATTACATCTTTAAATTACATATTATTAGAGTTAGTGGAGTCAAATGTACAATATTTGCCTCGAACATGTAGTGAAGTAAAAGTATAAAGTAGTAGAAAATACTCAAACTAAAGTAAAAGTAACTAAAAACTGTACTTAAGATACTTTAATGTATTTAGTTACTTTAGTTTTTTTTCAAATGCTTTATTGGAAATTGTATCAAAAACATGTTACAGTGACAAACTCTTGGTATATAACAATTATTACATTAAAATCATGTTCATACCTCCTAATGAATTCTGTTCAACATTTACAATTCATAAAGAGAGACATTTTAGGATTAAATAAAAGCTAAGAAAATAAAAGAAGTAAAACAAAAGAAGAGTATACAAGATGTTGGGCAATACACTTAAAAAAGGATCTTAGCGAGGGGTTAAATTAAATTGTGTTCTAACATAAGAGTGTAAAGTTTCTGGGCGTTTTGTTTTTCTTTATACATTTAATAAGTAAAGAGAAATCACTTTTCCAAGCACTCCACACTGGAGGAGATTTATGTATGTAGAATTTGGTCATAAGTATTATGTTGTTAATTAGGTATTCAGTGTTTTTATCTTTTAATATTACTCCCAGAAAATCTACATTTATTGATTTTGATATCAGCCACTCATGTAGGGATTTCCATTCAGATCGTGTCACAATTATAAAACAAGTGTTCTGTGGTTTCTGCATCTGTGTTGCATAAATAACAATTATCCACTTCAAATTTAAATCTTGCTCTAATGAATTCATTCCAGGGGTAGATCTCATTTATAGTTTTAAAATGTATTTATAAATTCTAAAATCTGTTCTGCTACAGACGGAGTCTTTGAGGATTCTGGAAATATCTTTAAAACTGCGGTAAATGTTAATTAATAGTTAAAAAGATTAAAAATAGCCGGAAATCTTTTTATATAAAATAATATAAATTATATTATATAATATTATATAATATAATATTTATTATAAGAGGCACAAACTGCGGCGACATTTAACGTAAAACAATTATAATGTAAAATATATAATATAATATAATAATAAAGGAGATTTTTTTGTAATACTTTAATTATATTTATATATTTATTATTTAATCTTTATTTAAATTTCTTCCGTTAAAACGTAAAACCGGACGTGACGTCCCCGCTCGGCGCTCTGCTCTCCCGCCTGTTGCTCCGGGACTCCGCGGTGGATTGCTTCTGCCTGCCCTCCGGTGTGTTGTCGCCGTTACCGACTGCAGCTTCTTTCTCTCCGCCGACGTTTTCCCGCGCTGTTTGATCACCAGCCGACCGGCGGACAACCGACCGACCTCCCCGCGGGATAAACGCACGCAGAGCCCGGCAGGAAGCCATGTCCACCGCCCTGGAGAGCTACATCAACCGTATCCTGCTGCTAGCAAGCTAACGAGCTAACCGCCCGTCTGAATGAATGGAGAAATGCTCGTTAGCTTAGCGCCCGAGCTAGGAAGGCTAGTTGTGTTGTTATTAATGGAAGAAGCTTTTTACTTAATAAATACAGTTAGTGTTAAATATTATATATATATTATAGTTTATTATAGTTTATTATAGTTTATTAAAGATATGAATAAATACAGTTAGTGTTATATATTATAGTTTATTAAAGTTATTAGTTTATTAAAGTTAAAGTTATTAGTGTTAATTTAAGATGTTTTATTCAGGTAAAGGTTTGTTTGTCCTTTAACTGTGAGCCAGGTACTGTTGCCATCGTTACCTCCGACGGGAGGATGATTGTGGTGAGTAAACAACCTTAATGTGTGTGTCTGTCTGCCTGTCTGCCTGTCTGTCTGTCTGTGTGTGTCGCGCTGTGTGTGTGTGTGTGTGTGTGTGTATTTGTAGATATATTGTTAGATACAATAATAATTTAATATAATTATTTCTGTTCTTTAATATTTTGTGAGCAGCTGTAATTAAAGCCGAGAGCAGCGTTGGACGGGATCTCGCAACCGGCGCGCGTCGGGGTGCGCCGCGACCGCGTCACGTGCCGTCGTAACAAGCGCGGACCACAACACGAAAATGTTACGTAAATCAGCTCAAAATCGCCACGCAGCACTTACTTCCTGTTGCCACTAGGTGGCGCTATCACTACGTGTTCAGGGCGGGACTCTTATCAGACAAGTGAAGTTTCATTGAGATCGGATCATGTACGCAGAAGTTATGATTAATCCCTCTTTCATGGCGAAGGTTTGAAATTGGACGCCACGGGACGCCACGGACACAATGGGAAAAAAAAAACTTCTTCTATAAATTTTTTTAAATTTAAAGTCCCCACGAACCCCCCTTTAAAATAAAATAATAAAAATAAAAACCGTTTTTTAACAACCATTTTTAGAGTGTATTAACAAATTTTGAAGCAGATCCAAAAAATCTCCAGAAGGAGGGGTTTTTTCAAAAAAGAACCCAAAAAGTCAAAATGACCACAAAATGATGTAAATTAAAAATGTAAATATCAGACTTCCTGTGGGTTTTGGGGCATGAGTCCAAGAGGCTTTTCTGCTTCTTTTATCATGATACACATGTGCAGCAATTTTCGTACATGTGGGCCTTACGTGTCTTGGGGGCTGATTCTGGGGGGCGTGGCTTAGACGTTTGGCGGCGCCCGTGCACGGGGACAATGTCATATCGGTATTTTAGCTACGTTTGAATTTTGTGCACTTTTTCATTCCGTTTTGAGGATGTCGCGGGGGTCAAATACGCGGTCAAACAGGCACCAAATAATAATAATAATTCTAACAGGAACAATAGGGTCTCTCACTTTCAGTGCTCGATCCCTAATTAACACTCCTCCAGGGATCAATAACTGATTCTGATTGAGTCTTAAAGAATTTACTTGGAAGTAAAAACTTCAGGTTGTTAACACACAGAGTTTGTGTTGGTGCCTTACAGTAAACAGAAATATAAATAAAGATACAGTAGATCAATATATTTGGATCTATAAAGAGACAATGTGATATACGAGGTCTTTGTGTGTTCAGGGCACTCTGAAGGGCTTCGATCAGACCATCAACCTGATCCTGGACGAGAGCCACGAGCGGGTGTTCAGCTCCAGTCAGGGGGTGGAGCAGGTGGTGCTGGGACTCTACATCGTCAGGGGAGACAACGTGTGAGTGACCTTTGACCTCTGAACCATCAGCAGACACTAATCAATAAGTTAATCCGTCACGTCGGCTTTATTGTAGATAGAAACAGGTCTAAATATTCAACAGTGGAGGAAACATTCAGACATTTTAGTGAAGTAAAAGTACTAATAGAGTAAAAATACTTCTAATTCTGCATTAAAACTATTACTTCAACTACTTATTGATTGATTATTGATTGATTGATTGATATGTTGTTGGGTTTCAGGGCGGTGATCGGGGAGATCGATGAGGAGACAGACTCCACTCTGGATTTAGGAAACATCAGAGCTGAACCGCTCAACTCTGTCGTCCACTGACCTCCGACCCCGACCCCCCCCCCACCGCTCTGTGTTTCCATGGCGACAGACGACAGCCCGACTTCTTCCTCCAACAAACTCCTGATGTGACATTTTTCTGTTTGTATTTTTTTTATAAATAAAGATTTGTTAGAGTTGTTAGATTCACTTTTTTACGCCTCGAGTCGGTTTTTATTTTTTGTTTAATAAAGTTTAATTTCTCATATTTCCACAAACTCTTTGTTTTTGATATTTTCTAAGTAAAAGTAGAGACAACAACAATGTGGAAATACTGAATAATAAAAGTAAAAGCATCCAAATACCAGTGAGACGGATTTAGTGACACCCAGTGGTCAAACTGCAGAATGCAACTGTTCACATTAATTTATTATTATTGGATTATATTTGAATTATTTTATACTATTTCATAATTTCTAATATAACATTTATTAGTTTTATATCTAACTACAGTAAATGATAATTGTTACTTTCCAATGTTATTTACTGAAGAAAACATTATTTTTATGACTTATTAATCTATTTTTATTGTGTTTTATAAAGTAGCATAAAGGGAATTATATCTAAATTGAACGCTATAATAAAGATGAATATTTTACAGGAGACATTTTTCTCCAGTTAAACAAATCCTCACTTTTAGGAAGCTGGAATCATAAAATATTTTACATTTTTTACACATTTATATTTAAGAATTAATAATAAAATCTGAATATTTAAAATGTTTGAAGGCTCAGAATCATTTATAGTAATTAACTGTTTATCTTAAAACTTCAGATTAAAGCAGAAATTATTATTATTAAAGCTCAATAATGTAAATTAATTAAATTGTTAAGAGAGTTTCAGCGCCCCCTGCTGGTCAGACAGCTGCATCACAACAAACATACTGACTACAAACTGGTGACCAATACGTTAATATATTTAATTACAGAAGATATAATCTATAAATAATCACTAATTATAAACCAACTAAACTTCACAGAATGAATCTCATTCATGATAATTAATGAAAAAGAAATTAATGTTTTTATGTGTTTTTTGTTTTGTGTTTTTTATGATATTTTTGTCTTATTGTTTAAGGATTATTTACAGTTTTAACCCAGATTTGTTTTGTTATTTGTTTTTCATCAATTTACAGTCAAATGTCTTCATCTGTTTGAAAACTTATAGAAGTATACACAGAAATACAGAAATATACCTTTTAATGGGATTCAGTCACTGTTGAGAAGAAGAAACTTTAAATATTTCTGTTCTAATAAACTGATAATGTAATTTAACTATAAACAAAGTATAATTAAACATTATTGTCATTTTTGGACATCTGCAGCTCCCAAAATAAACATTTTCTTGTTACTTTCATAATACTTTAAATACTTAAAGTATCAAATGAAACTAAAATTTAAAAACTGGATCATAAAAAGAAAACACATTAGAGAACTTAAAGTCATTTATTTGTGATCAATTTGAGTCAATAATCAATGATAATATGTGACGGTCCCTGTCTAATGTTGATGTGCTGATGTGGTTGACCAGTTATTGTTTTTCCTATGTGTCCTTGAAGGCACCATCAGCACATTACAACATTTACAGCTCATATTGCTCAAACATCCACATTTACATTACTGATGTTACTGACTGACACACTTCACATTTGTACTTATAAGCTCAGTTGTTTAAGTTAATATAATAAATTCACTCATTAATAGCCATCTATTGTGTCCTATGCCGTATTTGTCATAGCCTAGGAGCCGGGTTATGACAAATTGGGGGCTCGTCCGATCGTGTTTGTTCCTGTTTTTTTGCGCGATTATTTGTAAATGTATTTGTAAATTCGGTGTTTGGTTTCAGTATATCACCAGGCGGGAGGGTGCTGCTAACTAACCGCATGAAGACTGGGGGGGAGTTTAGTTGGCCGGTTGGGTTTCGATAACGGGGAAACTCCAAACTGAATGGAAGTTTATTCCTCTCTGGTGCGCACGGGTGAACGGCGTTGTGACTCTCTGGTCCTTTGGTGTGCGTAAAAGTGTGGTGTTGACCTTGTTTGTTGTGCTGCATATTTTGTAATGGCTGAAGTTGAAGCGTTTATTGCCGACCCATCTCGGGAGTCCCTGGATAAATGCACAAAAGAGCAGTTGCTCAAGATTGCTGCACATTATTCAGTGGAGTTCGAAGGTGACAGACGTCTCAAAGAGAACGTTAAAGCGGCTATAAAGGGGTCAGCACTATGTTCCCACAGCCCTATGTGGTTAGGGTTAGGGCTAGGGGGAGAAAGGGGGATAAAATCTGATAGAAATTTATGAAAAAGGAAATGTGGGAACATAGGCACGCTCCCACTATAACAGCTAATTGACGATGGAATAATGTCTGAGGCTGAGGGGGATTTTTCTCCAGATCCTCCTGCTGTGTCTTTTCAGACTCGTGGATTAAAATTCTGAGCAACAAAAAGAGATTCTGATGTTGCAGTTGGACCATGAAAAAATGAAACAAGAACTAGAAGTTAAAAAACAACTTGAAGTGGAGAGAATCCGTCAGATAGCAGAACTAGATTTGGAGGGATTTCGTTTGTCTCTGGTGAAAGATGGACTATTGTCCAGTGAGGCTGAGAGCGGGAAGCTGCCCAGCTCTTCTGATCGGCTTCACTTCAATAACTTCCGCTTGTTGCCTCGATTTAATGAAAAAAAAGCCTTTTTTCTTGCTGTTTGAACGTGTAGCTAAGGCTAGGACCTGCGTCCTCATGCTTCAGAGTGTGTCGGCGCAGGAGGAATATTCATCTGTGACTGTGGACGATAACTCTAGCTATGACAAAATAAAAGCAGCCGTACTGAAGGCTTATGAACATATCGTCAGCGTTTTAGGTCCTGGGAGAAGAAAAATGGTCAAACACACGCAGAGACTTCTCATTATAGCCGATGGTTAACTGCGCTTGAAGTCACTACTTTTGATGAGTTGTGTGATTTGATGATTTAAAAATAGTCTTCCAGAACGTATTGCAACATACATCAGGGAACGGAGAATGACTACAGCTGCTGAGGCTGCTGGTTCAGCTGAGGAGTACGTATCGCTCCATAAGGACGGGTTCAGAGACAGTTGGACATTTCAAAGCTGAACTTAAAGCAAGGGATAATTTTGACAATGGGAATACCGTAAAACTTCTAATAAAAGCCTGTTTATTTGCTTAAATCACTGAACTCCCCCTGCCTTTATTTGGGACAGGCCTTTAATTCCTTTACTATTTCCGTCTCTCTTGTTTACCGTGTTACCGGTAATTCAGAATGAATTAACGTTAAACTTTGGTATTGATAGTTTTCGTAAAATATATTGAACGATTGAATTGTGGAGAATCTATAACTGATCTAATGATGTTCATTATGTACATACTGACAGAAGTTTAAACATTTATATTTGTGTAGGAGATCAAAACGACTTAAAACTCGCTCAAGCAGGCGACCCGGTGGATTTTAAGAGGTTTTATACATCGAGATAATTTCTATAAAATCCAGACCAGGCCTCTATTGGAGACCTGCGTTTATTTGTTAAAACGTGTAGCCACACCAGGCTTTTAAAAGAGACCTGGGTCTATTAGGGACCCTGCTTTTATTGGAAGCTTTACGGTATCTCTACTATTGTCACGAGAAAGGACATCGGAAGGCAGATTGTGCCGAGTTAAAGGCTAAAACCAGCGGAGTGAAAGCTAATGTGAGACTGTTGCGTTCACTGAGCCTGTTACAGATTGTTTCTCTGAGTTGCGTACCCCTCACACTTGTGAATCACAGGTTTTGGAGGCTTATGCTCCTCATTCGTGGTGGATCTGTCAACAAACGCTCGTTAAACCTCCAACAAACTAATGACTAATTAACATGTTGTGTTCAGGGACACTCAGGAAAACAGAACAGCAGTAATTAAAGTAATTAATTCATATTTTGTGTCATCAGAGCTGGAATGTAAACACATTTAAACATGTAAACAATACGTTGACTTATTTCTTTTAATATTTATATTTACTCCATTACATTTGTTGAAGAACTTAAGTTACTTTCATTCAGATTAGTAATAAAACACAAATATATTAAATTCTGTTATTACAGGTTAAAATAAGATAAAACTTTATTGATGAGGAAATTCACAAACTCTCCAGGAGCATATTAAATAATTTAAATCAATAATTATAATTAATCAATAATAACTTGAGTATTTCTACACTCTGGTATTAAGTTACTTTCTTTTTAGTTTTTATGTGTTAAAATCAACTTATTGATCAAGTAGCTTCAGTAAATTTAAGTGACTTTATTTTGTAATTTTTATATATTAAAAGTTATTAATCAGAAATATTTCTGTAACTAATAAAACAAAGTTAGTGTCACTTTAAATTACAAATAAAAACTTCACCAACAATCTTTTTTAACCTAAAACAACTGAGTTAATCGTTAAAATCGTCTAATAATCAATATGTTTATTGTAAACTGATCGCTCGGCAACAGTAACTAAGGGAGGGCGGGGCTTAGCGAGGGGTCACGTGCAGCAGTTTCTTATTGTTTTATTGTCTAATAAATAAAAGTATTAAAACGTTTAACGAGGTAATAGGAGTTCTTCCACCAGACTCTGTGTTTGTGGTGTTTGTGGTCGGTCACATGGTCTCAGACTCAGGGCGGTCTGGAGTCGCTGGATCTGGTCTGGAGTCGGAACCGGATCCTCGTAGTGGATCCGCAACCAGGAGACGCCTGAAAATACAAAAAAAATCATCAACAGGAGGCTGTCCCTGAACTCACCACCAACACCATCATCATCATCATCACCATCATCATCATTGACCTCTCACCTTTCCCGACCCTCTGACCCGGTGACACCAGTAGCTCCGCCCCCACGCTGTGATTGATAGGCTCTCCGGCCTTCGATCGTCCCGCCCCCAACTTATGAAGAACTTCAGCTAAAACCAAACCGTCGACGCCCTCGAACACACCTGCAGAGAGAGTCACAATCAATGAGTGATCAATTATCAGTCGCAATCAATAACTGATCGATGTTGATGTAAATAATCTGTTTTTGGTTCCTTTAACAGACTTTTTACAGAAAATATCTGACATTAAAATATATCTGCTTTATGTTATTTATTGGTACAAACCATCAACATATATAAATATATATATTATTATTATTATTATATATTATTGTTTATCATTATTATATATTAATAATATTTATTATTTTCATTATTATTATATATTATTTATTATTAGTTCAACTGCGGAACTGAAACTTTTTTAAATACAAGAAATTATGAAATTTACTTAATTCATTTAATTGTTTTTTTTATTTTTGCTGTTGATTTTCCAATAAAATAGTTGGTAAATAAATATGTAAGTTAGTAAATATATAATAAATATAATATAAATATATATAAGTACTTAAGTGAGTAAAAAATTAAAGTTATTAAATATATAATTACATACATATGTAAGTAAATAAAAATATTTAAGTTCATAAGTAGGAATATAAGTTTATAATCTATAAAAAAGTAAACATATTAATAAAGTCTTAATTTAAATAAATAATATTATTGTGAATGTTTTTCTTACATTTGTTGCAATAAATAAAAATATAATTAAACTCATTTGTTGCCATTAATATTTCAACCGTCCTTGAACGCATCAGCCAATATATTGATTGTGATCAATAATCAATGTGTTTCACCATCTGTAGGCGTCTCCAGTTCCCGCTGATGCTCCGACTTCCTCAGGACGCTGTAATAATCTGAGTGGGCGGAGCAAAGCAAGCGGGCCGTCTCCGTGGCAACGCCCTGAGCCTCCATCATGGCCCGGAACTTGGAGAGAGCGGCTCCACCAATCACAGCCTCCGAGATCCGCCTGCTGCCCTCTGATTGGTCGGGCGCCAAGCCCGTCAACATCAGCAGCAGGCCGCCTGCACAAACAACAACAACAACAACAACAACAACAACAACAACACTTTATTCTGCTGTTAATGATCTTTTCCAGTTACGACTCTTTTATTCAGAATTATTGATTATTAGGGAGATCAATAACTTAAAGTTGATCAGTTGTGGAGCGATACTCGTAAAATATGTAACTTTTTATTTATTAAATTATATTTATATACACAGGATGTGATTGCTCCATAATCAATCAATCAATCAATCAATCAATCAATACTGAGTTATTGATCTGATACGTACGCAGGGTCTGGAGTTACTTTAAAAATGTAATCCGAGTCAGTATCAGAGTGTTAAAGTAACTTGATTACTTTCAGTTTACTGTTTAACTCATTGAACGTTAGCTCTTTGATGCTAACGTTAGCGCTTCATTAGAGCTAAAATCAATTAGCTGATTAATTAATTGGAAACTATTGAAGAGCTGCAACCAATCATTATTTTAATTATTGATTAATCTGCTAGTTAGAATCAGTTTGATGAATTAATTAACTAAAGTCAGTAAATATATGGATTTTATATCATAAATGAGAAATTAAAGAATTATTGATTGAAAATATTTGATGATGAAATAAAATTAATTAAAAACTATTTTTATAGTTAATTAATATTTAAGCCAAACTGAACAAACTCTTTTATTCTTATAATTATCGGGGTCGATTATTGGAAATCTATATTATTATTAATTATAATTAAATTATAGCCGACAGATTATCGATCAATAAAATTAATACAAAATTATTTTTAATTCTTCCACAAAACATTCAGTGAAACAGTTTGTTTTTGTTGTGTTAATATTAATATATTATTCATTTTTTAATTTAGTTTTATTTAATAATAAATAACAAAACAAAACATTTTAAGACGTAACCAAACTAATCAATAATCAATAAGGAAAATAATATTGAGATGATTATTAGTTGCAGCCTTTTATCTTTAAAGTTAAATTAAAAGTCAATGAATATTATAGATTATGGTAAAGAATTTACTAACAACAGAGCTGAAGTTATTAATTCATTAGTAGATTAATTGATTAGTAGATTAATTGATTAGCCATCGAGCACAAATGTTATAATAATTTGAGGATTTACAGCTTTTCTTGTTTTATGTGAAAATAATTTTAATATTTTTGTTATTTCAGACAAATTAAGACTTAAATACTTTAAATATAAATATATATTATATTATATATATATATTATAATATTCTATTATATATATATATAAATAATATTATATAAAAATAACAAACTTAAAAACAAGTTTATAAACTAGAAATTAAGCAGATTCGGTAACTTTAATGTGACATCGTTACCCAGAGTCGTGACGAGCTCCATCAGGTCGTCGGGTCCGTTTCCTTTCAGCGTCTCCAGAGATTCAATCACCTCCAGACTGTTTCCCACACAGCGACCGATCGTAGCGTCCATACGGCTGAGCACCGCCGCCGTACGCACGCCCAGACCGTTTCCTGCGTTCACCTGAAACAACATCATCATATTTAAAGCATTAATATACAAAGAAACAGAGTCACATGGTGTCTCTCTCCCTCTGCCTGTGTTGTATCGCAGCCTCTCTGTGGTTTGTTTCCATAGCCGGTCTGCTCCGACTGAAACTGCTGTTTTTATCATCTACGTCGGTGAATTAAGGATTTATTTCCACCAAACCAGAGTTGGTGATTGTTGGAAACACTAACAGAGACGCTTTTAATGAGTTTTATTCTGTTTCTGTTCACTTTAATGAAGTTACAATGATCTGAAGGGAAAATCAGTGTTTTTGTCTCTGGAGTCTGGTGGAGAGTGATAGTGATATTACGGCTGTTTGTGGGTAAACTAAAGGTCTATCTCTGTAGGGATCCTTTCCATAATGCTGTCAGACACTGACAATAACAACCTGAGTCTGTCAGTGGAACAAACAACAACTACTGTTAGTGGAACAAACAACGACTACTGTTAGTGGAACAAACAACAACTACTGTTAGTGGAACAAACAACGACTACTGTTAGTGGAACAAACAACAACAACTAAAAACTGTTAGTGGATCAAACAAAAACTGTTAGTCAAACACCAAACAAACAAACTACTGTCAGTGGAACAAAAACGACTATGTCAGTGGATAAACTAATATAACGATATGTCTCTAAGGATTAGCTAACGTTAAATGGCGGCTGTAGCATCCGGATGTGTGTCTATTTTCATATTTAACTCGGTGAATTAAAAGTTTATATCGACCATATTTTGAGTTTGTGATTGTTGTTGTGGAAAGACAAACAAAGCAGTTTTAGGGAGTTCTGTTGTGTTTCTGTTGTGTTTCTATTGTGTTTGAATGATCTGGTAAATTAGCGTTTTTATGAATGGAGTCTGGTTTTAAATATCTGATACTTACTAATGACTGTGCTAGTTCTTTAGCGCTCTCCAGGTCTTTATACAAAGCAGCTCGTCCAAACTTTACATCGAGCACCAGAGCCGACAGAGACTCGGCGCCTTTCTTTGAGATTATAGAACCTGAAACGACAACATTTTAATTAATATATCGAACGAACAGAAGCTCAGCAGTGCGACTGTTAGCGTTGGTATGTGAGTGATACCGGTAATCAGCGGTAAACTGTCCACGGTGCTGGTGGCGTCCCGCAGGGCGTACAGGACTCGATCTGCAGGGACCAGCGTCTCCGTCTGACCCACAATGCAACAGCCCACGGAGCCCAGGATCTCCCGAATCTGCACATTTAAAATAATATTAATTATCAGAGTACAAAAGGTTCACTTTAATCAACTGACTGACTTCCAACAGCTAGTAGTATTTTCTAACAACATAAACTGTAAATTAACATTTTTTTTGTTAAGTTGTTGTTTGTTGGAACAGTGGAAACACTAAGAGAGACTCTTTTGGTAAACTTTATTTAGTTTTTGGAGGTAAAATCAGTGTTTGTGTCTCTGGAGTCTGGTGGAGAGTGATAGTGATATTACGGCTGTTTGTGGTTAAACTAAAGGTCTATCTCTGTAGGGATCCTTTCCATAATGCTGTCAGACACTGACAATAAAAAAAAAAAACTACTACTGTTAGTGGAACAAACAACAACTGTTAGTGGAACAAACAACTACTACTGTTAGTGGAACAAACAACAACAACTACTGTTAGTGGAACAAACAACAACAACTACTGTTAGTGGATAAACTTTGACGATTTGTCTCTGAGGATTAGTGTTAAATGGCGGCTGTAGCATCCGGATGTGTGTCTATTTTCATATTTAACTCTGTGAATTAAAGGTTTATATCGACCATATTTTGAGTTTGTGATTGTTGTTGTGGAAAGATGAACAAAGCAGTTTTAGGGAGCTCTGTTGTGATTCTATTGTGTTTGAATGAGCTGGTTAAATTAGTGTTTTTATGAATGGGGTCTGGTGGGCTGCAGCATCTCTGTGAACGTTGACGGTGAATACGTGAACCTGCGCTGCCGATCGGTGGATGCTGAATCCGGGAATCGATTCCAGTTTATCCAGAGTCCCTCCTGTGTGAGCCAAGCCCCGCCCACTGATCATAGGCACCTGGCAGACACACACCTGAGGTTATGACATCATCCAGTAACTAACAGTGACTCAGCGGGGTCGATGTGGTCGGCGGGGGGCTTCTCACCTTACAGCCGCAGGCAGCGAGCGCCGGCGCCAACACCAGGCTGACTTTATCTCCCACGCCTCCCGTTGAGTGTTTGTCAACCACAAGCCCCGCCCACTCCTCTGGCCACGACATCACTTCCCCTGATGACATCATCTCCCTGGTCAGGGTCTCGGTTTCCTGGTCGACCATTCCCTTCTGCCAGATCGCCATCAACATGGCTCCTGAACAGACAGACAGTGTAAATGTTTGATGTGATCAGAAACTGTCTCCAGCTCTCGCTCTGTTTCTACCTGTCTGACACTCCTGGATGGTTTCGTTCGCCACAGACTCGATGAAAGTTTTGATCTCGTCGTCGCTCAGCGTTCCTCCGTCTCTCTTCTTCTTGATCAGATCTGGGATGGACATCGTGTCGGTCTGGAGACACAAAGAGTCGAAACTTTACTGGACTCAAAAACTAAGAAGAAATATACAGAAATATAACTTTTATTATGTTATAACCAAGAAGATTATTAGGTAAAAAAAAAACATTTTAGTTAACAGAAAAAAAAAACAAGAACAAAAACTAGACTGAAACTACAAATAATGAAACTGAAACTAAATATAAACAATATAAAACTAAACTGAAGCCGAAACTGACTTTAAAACAAAAATAATACAAATTAAATAAAAAAGAAAAACTAATTAAAAAATACATAAATATAATAATCCTGATACAAACACATATAAATATAAATAAAAACAGTGACTTTCATACATTTATATTAGAATTAAAACTATGACACAAACAAGAAACAGTCAATAAAATGTCAAATAAATATTTAAAATAAAATAACAATAATTAATAAATCAGCTTTCAAACCTTATTAAAGGCAGTTTTAATAATTCCTGAAGAACTCGACTGACTGCTGGAAAAAGGTAAAAAAAAAAAAAAAAAAAAGTGAAATAAAATGATGAAACAAGTAAAAAAGTTCTTCTTCTGTCCTTTAAATCTTCGTCTTTCTTCCTCTCTCTTCTTTGTGGGTTTTGATGTCTCCAGCTGCTGCAGTCTGAGCAGTAACTGACCTCCGACTGCTGCAGTCTGAGCAGTAACTGACCTCCGACTGATCTCAGCTCATTGACTCATTCAGAGGAAGTTGCTCCATAAAAGAAAGTCACAGAATTTTCTTTTCTTGCTCAAATCGACACTTTAGTTGAGTCTCTGTGCTGACGTCCTGTTTATAAAGTTTATAAAACCACAGTAGGTGAGGAGGAGGAAGAGGAAGAGGATGAGGAGGAGGAGGAGGCTTAAACCAACCAGGACTCTGACTCAGGGGATGAAGACACGGCGGGTTTCAGGCAGTATTTGTTTTAGGGAAGTTGGAAATGATTCATTCTGTGTTGAATTAAACGTTGTTCTGACACTTTTTTCTGTTAAAATCTATAAATTTAAATAATTTAATTAATTAAACGACTAGTTGAGGAGTAAAATCTGTAACTGTGTAACTAGTTGCCCATTACTCCTTTAATTACTCCTTTAATTAAAATGTTAAAGTTTAAAGATCCCTCTGATTTTCTGGATTCACTACATATATATTTATGATCAACTATCATTTTTGAAGTTATTTATCTCTTGTATATTGTAACTGGAGCCGACACTGAGCCGACATCGAGCCGATACTGAGCCGATACCGAACCGATACCGAGCCGATACCGAACCGATACTGAGCCGATATCGAGCCAATACTGAGCCGATACCGAGCCCATACCCGCGAGCAGGAGGTTGAGAAAAAGATGGGCGCCCTTGTTGTGATTTTTTGAAGCGACAGTTTTTGGAAACAGAGACGTTGAAAGGTTCAGAGTTCAGAGTGGAGCGAGAGAACATCTTTGATTGAATGCAAGCCGACTGAGCATGCTCAGAAACACACAGATACACAAAACATCCGAAGGAAACAGAAGAATTTAATATATTATAATTAATAAAATAATTATATTCAAGTAAATTCTGCTCTGTGTTTGGATAATTAGATTTTTTTCCCATTTACAAATACTTTAAACATTTAACATAATTAATTTGTCAACAATTCATCATAAAAAGTTGTATTTTTTTATTTTAACAACTCATTAATCTATTGTTATTGTGTTTTAAAAGCAGCATAGAGGGAACTATATCTAAATTTAACTCTACAACCTTGAGTTAAATAATAATAATAAATATTTTACAGGAGATATTGGTAACCCTTCCTTTTACAGTCCCCTAATTACCAGGTATTTACCAGGTAAATATATGGTAATTCATTGCATCTTCTTGTAATACCACCAGTATAAGAAGGTAAATACATGGAAACACAGCGGAGTACAAAGTATTTATCTGGTAAAATATTTACAGTGCACTGATTACCAGGTAGTAACCCGGTAAAACATAGAATGTTCTTGTGTAATTTACACTAGTAAAAGAAGGTCAATACAGGGAAACTACAGTCAAAATATAAAGTATTTACCTGGTAAAATATACTGAAATTACACTGTAGTATTGGGTAATTACTGCTGGTAACAAGTAAGTAAATACTGAGTACCATGTAGTTAACAGGTGTAGGTTGGTAATTACTCAGATATAACTGTATAAAATATGGAATTGTTTCTATTTAAGTTGAACATTTTTGCCCGTATTTACCTGTTATCATCCTGTGCAGGAACGGCTTTCCTCTGCTGCCGTGGCCCAGTATATCTTCTTAAATATTGGGTACGTTCTTGCATATGGTTTTAGAACTTACCCAACATGTACGCTGAAACTGTACTGTAAAAGGAAGCCTTGCTTGTTTCCATGCTATTACTATATTCTTACTAAATTCTTTGTTATAGAATATTCCATTGTCTATGCAATTAAGTTAATTTCTACCATTCATGTTCCATGACATTACTAAGTAAAATGTGACAAATTACCCAGTTAGTAAGATGAACCTGTACTGTAAAAGGAAGCCTTGCTTGTTTCCATTCTATTAACAGGATCTTGCCATATAATTTGTAATAGATTACTCCCTTTTCCATGCAATCAACACAAACTTGAACCTTAAAAGTTCCACAACATTACTAAGTAAAACATGCCAAATTACCCAGTGAGTAAGATGCAACTGTACCACACAAAAAGGAATGTTTAATACCAAGATATAACAAAGGCACAGTAGAAAGTAACAAGATGTACCAAAGTTACCATGAACATTGTTAAGTAATATATACTTATTACTAAAGATTCGGGGTTCAAAGACAACACTTAAACAGAAAAACAAAACCAGAACTCTTCAAAATGTTTAAAATCTGAAATAAAGTATGCTGCCGTACACGAGCAGACTGTAAAGTAGGCAAAGACAAACTCAAAAACATATTACCTTTCAACAACCCTTCTACCCTTCAACTCCCTACCATAGGGAAAGTAGTAATGTGAACCTTCACTTCCTAAATTTGCATTTCATGGGTAGCAGCTCAGAATTTGTTTAATTTTTTCTTCAAGCGGGTTGTTACCCTCCAGGAAGGTCTTGCAGGTTTTGGCGTAGTTTCCTAAAGTGTCCTCCTCAGTGAACTCTGGCAGCAGCCCGAAATCTTCACCCTCTGCAGCAATCCACACCTCTGCAATGATTGCCGTTAAGGCGATTGTATTTCTGTCAACGCTCAGCGATTCACAGCTGAGGCTGATGCTCCTTGTACGCCGAAATTCTTTTAGAACAGCTCTGTATCGGTGTACGACGTCCTCTGGACCCTGAACTACAAGACAGATTATAAAATATGATCTATTAACATTATACCATAATCACACAAACATTAATAATCTTGATTTTACATAACAGGACATTCTAGAGTTAGAGAGGTAAATAACGTATATAATCTAGTCTCTGCACTCCTCTCCTTCACTCTACTCTTATAAAAGTGATTAATTCAATAAATAGTGCTTTATGATAGGCCCAGCCTATTGCGTGTGTGCACACAGACACTGAACTTCTCCCCAAAGAAAATCAGTCAACACCTGCCCTTGTCTTTGCATCTTTTTTAGCGGAAGAGATTGCACAGCCATCTGCTCCAACCACTGCTCCAACCATGGCTAAGTTTAAGGAGGATTATAGATTGCTAAAAGAGGAGAACCGACTTCTGAAAGAGGAGCGGGATTTCCTTAGGCAGAAAGGTCTCAACCCAGTGAAGACCAGTCCTTCAACATCTTCAAAAGGTATCCAGACAGTGCTCTTCCCAAAAACAACATGGAAAGCTATATCTATAGTCTAAATGAGTTGCTTATTTTGTATCCATATCATACAAATAATATAAATACGCTACAATAAGATTTTTTTTTTTCAAGCGCAAAATCAGAAAAAATAATTATTTTTGTTAGTCTGTTTAAGGGTCCGACAAAAGGAGGCTCATGGATTCCTCAGACTCTTCAACATCTGACTCTGAGTCAGACTCCTCCTCCTCTGAAGAAAAGAGGAATAAGAAGAAGAGAAAGAATAAGAAGAAGGAAAACCCTGCAAAATTTGGAAAAAGAGGTAACTTTCATCATTATGAAAAGGATAGCTCACAATCATCTTATATTATACAGTCATATTAGGCTTGTACGTTATCATAGTTCAGGGTATTGCCAAGGGCAGGGTATCGTCAATAACTATGATGCAAGCTGATTTTCAATATTGACCATGTCCTACACAGAATTTAGTACGATCGCTATTTGTTATAAACACTGTATATTAGTTAAACAGAACAAGAACAATTAAGGCCCACAGAGATATTCAAAGTAAAGTCAGAAATGTTTTAAACCCACAGTTTTTGAATGCAAATTATTATTTTTTTTAAAACTTCAAATGGCCTTTTCTGTTTTATATTTTTACGATATCCTGTGCTGAGACCTGTATTGATATGTGCTTCAGTATGGAGTCGGTCACGGTGGGTGGCTAATAGCTTTTCGCATGAAGCCTTCAGATTATTGTACATGCTCCAGGTGACAAAAATGGACCTAGTTTAGTGTATGGGACATTTTCATCTCAGTGTTACAATCTTTTATATTCTTAAAACATAGGGTTAGTTCAGGCAGGCCACAACGACACGCTCTATATCAGCTGTCAGCAGCAAGCAAGCCTAGCCCCATCAGCTGATCACTCAGCTGACTTCACCAATGCTCCTATTGGCTAATCACTTTCAAAGCTCAGTATTTAAACTGCTCTCGCCTGGCTTCTCTTGCTGCTTCCTCCACTAGCCGACTTCAACCCACCGCCGCCCCCAGCTCCCCCTGTTGTGCTTTCCGCCTGTTCATTGTCATTGCTGCTGTCTGCTCTGTCTGGGTTTTGCTGCTGCACTCCCTGCTTATAGTTTCAATGTAGCACCCTTATGTGTTGACTGATTTTCTTTGGGCAGAAGTCCAGTGTCAGTGTGCACACACGCAATAGGCTGGGCCTATCATAAAGCACTATTTATTGAATTAATCACTTTTATAAGAGTAGAGTGAAGGAGAGGAGTGCAGAGACTAGATTATATACGTTATTTACCTCTCTAACTCTAGAATGTCCTGTTATGTAAAATCAAGATTATTAATGTTTGTGTGATTATGATATAATGTTAATAGATCATATTTTATAATCTGTCTTGTAGTTCAGGGTCCAGAGGACGTCGTACACCGATACAGAGCTGTTCTAAAAGAATTTCGGCGTACAAGGAGCATCAGCCTCAGCTGTGAATCGCTGCGCGTTGACAGAAATACAATCGCCTTAACGGCAATCATTGCAGAGGTGTGGATTGCTGCAGAGGGTGAAGATTTCGGGCTGCTGCCAGAGTTCACTGAGGAGGACACTTTAGGAAACTACGCCAAAACCTGCAAGACCTTCCTGGAGGGTAACAACCCGCTTGAAGAAAAAATTAAACAAATTCTGAGCTGCTACCCATGAAATGCAAATTTAGGAAGTGAAGGTTCACATTACTACTTTCCCTATGGTAGGGAGTTGAAGGGTAGAAGGGTTGTTGAAAGGTAATATGTTTTTGAGTTTGTCTTTGCCTACTTTACAGTCTGCTCGTGTACGGCAGCATACTTTATTTCAGATTTTAAACATTTTGAAGAGTTCTGTTTTTGTTTTTCTGTTTAAGTGTTGTCTTTGAACCCCGAATCTTTAGTAATAAGTATATATTACTTAACAATGTTCATGGTAACTTTGGTACATCTTGTTACTTTCCACTGTGCCTTTGTTATATCTTGGTATTAAACATTCCTTTTTGTGTGGTACAGTTGCATCTTACTCACTGGGTAATTTGGCATGTTTTACTTAGTAATGTTGTGGAACTTTTAAGGTTCAAGATTGTATTGATTGCATTGAAAAGGGAGAAATCTATTACAAATTATATGGCAAGATCCTGTTAATAGAATGGAAACAAGCAAGGCTTCCTTTTACAGTACAGGTTCATCTTACTAACTGGGTAATTTGTCACATTTTACTTAGTAATGTCATGGAACATGAATGGTAGAAATTAACTTAATTGCATAGACAATGGAATATTCTATAACAAAGAATTTAGTAAGAATATAGTAATAGCATGGAAACAAGCAAGGCTTCCTTTTACAGTACAGTTTCAGCGTACATGTTGGGTAAGTTCTACAACCATATGCAAGAACGTACCCAATATTTAAGAAGATATACTGGGCCACGGCAGCAGAGGAAAGCCGTTCCTGCAGAGGATGATAACAGGTAAATACGGGCAAAAATGTTCAACTTAAATAGAAACAATTCCATATTTTATACAATTATATCTGAGTAATTACCAACCTACACCTGTTAACTACATGGTACTCAGTATTTACTTACTTGTTACCAGCAGTAATTACCCAATAATACAGTGTCATTTCAGTATATTTTACCAGGTAAATACTTTGTACTTTGACTGTAGTTTCCCTGTATTTACCTTCTTTTACTAGTGTAAATTACACAAGAACATTCTATGTTTTACCGGGTCACTACCTGGTAATCAGTGCACTGTAAAATATTTTACCAGATAAATACTTTGTACTCCAGCTGTAGTTTCCATGTATTTACCTTCTTATACTGGTGGTAATTACACAAGAAGATGCTATGAATTACCATATATTTACCTGGTAAATACCTGGTAATTAGGGGACTGTAAAAGGAGGGGTTACCGAGATATCTGTTTCCTCTCCAGTTATTCAACAAATCTTCACATTCAGGAAGCTGGAACCATGAAATAATTGGCATTTTTACACTAAGAATTACTTAAATGATGATCAAAAAAGTTGCCAGTTAATCTTCTATATGTACTTTTATATCTAAACTGTTTAATAGTTTCATTTTAATTTAGTAACTTACAGGTAAAGAGTCAGATTAATGCAGTGGAGTGAAAATATTCCCTGTGAATGATTCATAAAATGGAATGACTAAATGTATTTGGTTACTTTCCAACTCTGATTAACAAACAATAAAAGGACAGAAACAGGTTGAAACTGCTCTTAATAATCAGATATTTGTCAGTTATTAACACAAACACACAGTCAGTAGCGTACCTGGTCTGCTGTCAGTCAATAAAGTGCCGTCGACCCTGCAGCTCATCATAAAGCAGCCTCGGGTCAACAGTCTGCCGGCCAGCAGGGAGGAGGAGGAGGAGGAGGAGGAGGAGGAGGAGGAGGAGGAGGAGGAGGAAGGTCAACAGCCAATGAGGTTTCAGCTCTTTGTCTGAGGCCAGACAATCCTGTTTAACCTCCGGGTTGAGTTAATGTGCTGCTGCTGTTTGAATGAGGTGTGTTTAAGGTGTTCACCTGTTTGTACTCATTGGGGTGGAATGGGCCTTTGAACGTTTTGAACTTTAACTTGTAATGGAGTATTTTTAGACGGTGATATTTCTACTTAAATCTCCAACAAGGAAGTTTGATTGTGTGTTGATTCTGGCGCCCCCTGTGGACAAAAGTGGTACTCCCTCGATGTGACGGCTCGTTAACAACACTGAGAGATCGTAACTCGATTAAATCTGAACCGATTTTCATGAAATTTGGCTTTTTATAAACGTGAGAAATCGAATCCAATGTTGGTTCAGTCGGCTTCTGAACGTACAAACAGATGAAGTATTCAGAACAAAACAGAAAGCCACAGTTTTCTTTACAGAATACAGAATGAAAACAGTGAATAGTTGTTACATTAGTGTGTGTGTGTGTGTGTGTGTGTGTGTGTGTGTGTGTGTGTGTGTGTGTGTGAACTGGTGCATAAAGTCTCCACACACACTACAAATTAATGTCTAACAGGAAAGTGGCAAGAAAAACTGTGTGTGGAAAATAATTAACCTGTTGAATTATGTTTAATCCTGTAAAGAAATGTCACATTTCACCAAAAAGAAGCAACCAGACAGCTTTAAAACAATATAATACATATAGAAATAAAACGATATATCGATATAATATAGAAATATAACAATATAACAATATAATATAGAAATCTGCATGTTTAGAGAAAGAAAAAGTTGTAAATAATTTACATTCATGTTGCTGTTCATTGAACTAGCAGATCTGACCTCCGCAATATGGCGACTGAGCAGATATCTATAGCTGTTTCCCCCTCTCTCCAGGTTTTTATGCTAAGCTAATAATAATAATAATAATACATTTTATTTAAAGGCGCCTCTCTGGGCACTGGAGGACACCGTACAACAGTAAGCTAAGCCAACCAGGTGCTGCCTGTAGCTGTAGTATACAGACATGAGAATCTTCTTCCGGGCGAACGAGACTTAGCTGCCACAATCTCGAGGTTAAAGTCGTCAGTCATTAACTCGACGTTGAGATTCAGAGGTCAGAGGTTGTAAAAGCTGTTGAAAGAACCACACGTGAAGGCAGAGTTAACTTTGTAATAAATGACAGTTTATTATAAAGATTACAATCTGTTGCGTTGCAGAGCTCATCAGTTGTCATCGTGTGCTCGTTAGTCTTTAGAAAAGGGAAGAAAAAAAAACTACAAGTACACACACGCCACTCACTCCAGAAGAAACTACAAACATACTGTAAAAAGAGGAAGCTAGAAAGGAGGAAGAGGAGGAGGAGGAGGAGGAGGAGGAGGAGGAGGAGGGTAACCATGAAACCATTATAACCAGGTGAATATCAGGAGGAGGAAGGTTTCACACGCACATCAGAAAGCCAGGATTCTCAGCCAATCAGCAGGAAGCTTATTCCATCATTTTAATTTAAATACGATCCGATTCTCAACCTGTCGCCTTGTTAGTCTTTTTCTCAGAGCGGCTATTTTGTCTCCATCTTTCAGGACTATGATTTAATGAGCAGAAGTGGAAGAAGTATTCAAAGTATAAAAATACTCCATTACAAGTAAAAGTACAAAAGTATTGGCAATAAAATGTACTCGTAATGCAGCGAGTGGCTACAGTCAGTGTTATATTATTATGTTATTGTACTTTAATGTTGTAGTTGGTCGAACTGGAGCTCATTTTAACGGCTTCATCTACTTCTGGTGCTTTAATCTGTAACAATGGATCATATTTTATTTATTTTTTACACGTAAAATCTTAATTTTAAAGCTCTTAAATACGTGTAGTGAAGTGAAAAGTACAATATTTCTCTCTGAAATGTAGTTTTAAAGTAAAGAAGCATAAAAAAATACCTCATTAATTTGTACATTACTGTACTCTTTCCACTTTCCACCGCTGCTAATTAGCAATTGATGTTGAGGACACACGTTGTTTGGGAAAAGATGATTTCTTGGTGACAAAAAAACAAAACAAAACTCCATAAAGTGTCGTAATAGAGGAAAATAATAGATGTATATGATGCTAAAGTCAGAGGTCTTCATGGGTCCCCTTGGTTCCTAACAGACACCAGATTTTCAGACGGTTTTTATTTTGGGTTCGACATTTAGAGTCGAGGAAACATCTGGAAATACTGGCTGCTTCCACTTGCAAAATGGTGGTGATTATTATTAGTAAGCTTGTTTAGCATTGTAGTTTGTAAAAAATAAAAACTGCATGTTTATAGATTGAAATGATCTTAAATGATCATTTTTAGCAAACTTATTGCCGTATTTTACGTACTCTCCGCCTTTTAGCAGAGTAATAAGTGTAATCCAATAACAGAATTTGAGTAGAAAGAGTCTTTATTGACTTCTCTCCGACAGTCTTTCTATCAAGCTTTTTAACATTTTATCAAACAATGAGATATTTCTGAAAACAGTTGTTTATCTTCTAACTGTAAGAATTTAATTGTGGAACCAGAGGCGCCTGAAGAGCCTCCTCCTTCATCACAACGCTGTAACACTATAAACCTTATAATGTAGATCAGGGCTCAGCAACCTTCACTATCCAAAGAGACGTTTTTGACCAAAAAAGCGAATTTCTCGCTCCAGATGAAGAACAGGTAAGCAGTGAGCTAGCGGAGGAATCTGTCCACTCCTCTGAGATCTATAGATAGCTCAGCTAGAGACTCAAAATTAGCAGCTCCCGTTGTTAAGGGTTGCCAAAAGATAGAGGAAAAGGCGCCATGTCAAGATGTTAAAACATTTGTTTTTAATTCTGTGTAACAGCTGAACATTTTCCTCAAACATGATAATAAAAATGTTTCATTTCCATATAATTGTTTTGTTGAAGCCACAGAGAGGAGCTGCAGGTTGCCTACCCCTGATATAGATTACAGAACGGGTTATGGAGGCGTGATAAAGCTGAAGGGAACTGGACTACATGGTTGCAGTCTGGAGATAAATAATTCGGGACCGGGCGAAAACAAAACTTCACTCGTGAGTCACCGAACTCACTGAACCAAACAGAACAGATGGACGTGTGATTCATGGATCTGGAACCAGGATGGTCTCAGGACAGAACGAGAACCATGTTTTCCACAGAATAAACCTCAGAAGACCTTTTATAATCTCTGTTAGCTGATTCGATTGGCGGCAGACAGACGGCAGAACTTCAGGGGAAGGAACTACTTTCCCCCGCGGAGGAACGCCACTGACCTCACTTCACGTCACCGGTGAGATTTTCTTTTTAGCAGCAGGTTTTGCTGGTTGTGTTTTCTGATTGGCTGAGAAATCCTACAACAAGTGAACGACCTCATGACTTTATTAGTGTACAGAGGGATTCCCAGTGGGGGACCTGAGGTCAGAGGTTAAGAGGTCACATGACCTCTCCATCACTGATTTTCTTTGTTACACTGCAGAGAAAGCGACAGCCCACGTCTCATTCTGTGGTTGACTCTGTACAGTAGACTATAGTCCATTATAATATATACTATACATACAGTATCTGATAAAGGTGATATTTTACTGTAAACAGCTACACAGGCACTTTACTTCACCTGTGAGACCAGAACTTTGTTTGTTCTGGAGATAAAACACTAAAAAGATGTTTGTGCTGTAAAGTTTTCACTGTTTTTTATCGATCTGTGAGTCAGTATCATTGAACAGTGTCTGAAACTTCCTCCGTTTACACCTTTTCCCGAAAGTTTCCCAAACCAACAATCTGTCACACGTACGTCACGCAGCGGTCGAATGACGACACGGCGCCGCCTTCGAGTGTTTCCATTCATAACGTTTACATTTTTTGTACGAACTAGTTTGTTTCAAGCATTCTCTGGACTTTAATGTGAGCAGGTTTAAAACCCTAACCCCCAAACTCCATCACACACGGGTTTGCCGCGGTCTGGCAGGAAGTCGGACACAGAAACAGCATAGAGAATCAGGTAAATTTTCAAAATAAAATATTGCTGTTTCAACAATATGGCACCAGGATAGAAGTCAATCAGAGGCAGATTAGAGGAGATTTTAAGCGGTGAAACAAACTGTTTTGTTTCCTTTTTAAGGACCAAATACAGAAGTAAACAACAAATGGTCTCAGTGGGATTCGAGGGCCGTCGCTGTGCGTATTTATAGCACAATATTTAGAATACTTTGCACCAAAACGTCAAGAATTGGACCTGAATCGACTAAATTCAGATGTTTTCAGCAGGAGTTGTTTGAGGGTTTAGTTAATCAGCTGTAGCAGATATTTTACCAACAGCCCTTTTTAGCTTAAATACACTCCCTTCACACTGTTTGAACCCAGAGCACAAAGACCTCCAATGATCAGTCTCGATTTTACTCATTACAGTATGATGCTTTCAGGCAGCCGGCTTAAAAAAAACAAACAAACAAAAAAATTCAGTTTTGCGCAACTTTTTTACTGTTTTTAACATTAGTATCCGGACATTGTGACTGTTGTACGAACTGACTGTCTCAGTGAAGACTTTCTCTCTAGTCAGAGATGTAAAAACTTGTTGTGTGGAAGCTTTTTAAATGCAGGAAAGAGTTTGGGGAGAACATTTTAAAGGATTTAGATTCACACGAGAATTTGGTTTCAGTTTTTATGCCTTGGTAGGGGAGTGTTGCTCAGATACACTTTACACTGCGACTGGAATAAAGTGATAGTATGATTATCTGACTGTAGATATATTAACTCATACGTGTATTTAGTGTTAATTTACTCTTTAAAGATGCATTTTGTCTCCTTCCAGCGTTCATTTCGAAGTTAAACATCTGATGTGTAGCTGTTTACAAAGGCTGAATATCACATCTGGATAAATACTTTATAGATTACATCTACCAAAATATTACAGTATAAATGTTATTGTCTACTATACTTTATATATTACACTATAGCTACATTATCATAATATATATTATACAGACTATAATGTCTACTGTAATGTGCTGTACATACACTATACATTCTTGTCACACTTTGTTTCCCATAGGAGGAAGGAGGGCACCGTGAACTTGTACAACTTTGGGATTCATGATTGTATTTCGGCTCGTGTTTCGGGAACGTAAGTCGGGGAGGAACAGCTGGATAAACGCAGTATCGTTGTGGGAACAGGCACTGGAACGTTGATTGTGCTTCAGAGGGGAATCAGGAGGAGAGACTGACTCGTTATGTGTGAGATTATTAAGGAAACAGGGAGCTGTAGCAGTAATGGGAAAAGCACTTGAAGATGATACAACATTAACTTTGCTTCCTAATTCCAATTTAAAGAGAGAAAAAGTGAAAGAAATACACTTTCCAGATACTTCAAATATGTCTGAATTACGTGTTGTTTCTTGTTTATTGTACGGAAAGGAAATTAAATATAGAATAAGGGATGCATGATAATTATCAGGACAGATAAATTATTGTGATAATTAAATTACAGCTGATAAATTTATCGGTTCGTATGAATAATAATTCTTGAAGTTCTATTAAATGTTTGTGAAGTTTTTTAAATAAACTTTAGATTTGTTTAAAACAGAGTTAAGACTCATTATATCTCAGCCTGGTGTATAAAAACTGCCGGTTATGAACACAAAACTGTGAAGATTATCGGTTATATTACAGGTATCATCCATCCATAACTATCGGTTATTGTTAGCAATGTCCTCATGATGTCTTAATCTACTGTTAACTCGGCTGGATAAATGTGTGACGAACCAGCAAACAAAGATCGGTTGGAAGGTGTAATTTTTTCATTTTTCATGCTAACAGTTTCCCCCTGCTTCAAGTCTTTGTGCTAAGCTAGGCTAATCACATCCTGTACAGGACGCAGAGATGTGAGTGTTCCTGTTGCTCTCTGGGTAGGATGGCGAAAGGAGGACAGTTTTCTGCGATTGTTGTGTCCAATAATGTTGTTTATGAGGCGGTCAGACCGGATTCTGCACACAGAAGTGTAATGTGATGCATAGCATTCAACGAACTGTGCTGCTTTTTATCAAACGCTCTAATGTAGGGCTGGGCGATAAAGGAAATGAGTGTGATTGACTCAGATTTTTGTTGCTGTCTGCAGATGTTGGGCCGATGTTTTGATATTAGATCGTATAATTAGATGTTCTTGGTGAATAATTTCCCCAGAAATTTTAAGATTAAGATAAGAGTAAGAAACCTCTGTATTTGATAAACATTTGATAAATATCGCCTTTATTTACTGTACTTTATTTTCATTTTCTACTGGATCAAAACACGAGCTGCCATCATGTTCCCTCGCTGCTTTTAACTACATTTCAGTAACTGACTAGCGATGGTAGCAATGTTTGAACGACTGTTTGTGCACATCCTTAATATGGGATAACCTGTATTTACTGAATATGCACAACAATGACTAATTAATGTTTCAATCACGCTGGAAGGTAAAGTTATTTAATAAAATCATTTAATTGTCCTCGAGCTTGAAAAAAAGTTTGTTCCATATCGCCCGGTCCTACTTTAATGTCATCAACCTGTAATTGTGCTTGGACTCATATAAAAAGGATTAAAGTAATATTTCTGTAAATTATGTGTCAGTTATTCTATCAAATTGGCTTCGGTGTGACCGCATCTTGACTCATAAACACAAATTTTGTGACTGCACATGAATTGTAAACTGTAACTGGGAAACTCTATATATGGTCTGGAGGAAACTCCACGTATGGCAGGGAAGAAATCCCCAATATGGCAGGGAGGAAACTCCATATATGGCCTGTTCCTGGCGAGTTATACCTTTACTGCAAGATGGTTATGGCGGGTACAGCCACACTCGATTGATTAATTTAGAGAGTTAAGAGGGGGTGGGGGGTTGACCTACGTGTTTCAGGTGTTAGTGTGAGGAAGGTATAGGAGGGGAAGGAGAAAGGTATTTTCTGTACAGATGGCTTTAAACAGATAGCACCATGTACAGTAAGCCCTCGATAAGCAGGTTAGAAACCAGAGAGGTTTACAGTTGGAGCTCTGCTGCAGCTCTCCCTGAAACACACAGCACATCAGCACAAAGTCACGCTCATTGACAAATCATTATGAATTCCAAAACATCACCGAAACGACCTTGAAATTCAACTCATTGTCAAATCATAAGGAACTCAAAATCATTTTCCAAACTATTATAAACTCTGTAAGTCATCACCACCACATTATTATTACTTGTTATTCATAAATTCTAAATGATTCAGTATTAAGATATGAACTCAAAATAAACACAAATTCTTCATGAGTGATATTTGGAAAAAGAAAACCCCCAAAAAACAAAAAAAAAAAGTCACAAGAACTTTCTGTAAAATGACGGAGAAATATCGTATCTCCGTTAATCTCCCGTTGTTAAGGTAGAGACTCCCAGTAGCTCGCTAATCGTCCAGCTCTGCTAGCAAAAGTCCAGCTAAACTCGTCTGGGGAAGCAGAATGGCACGAGGAAAAGAACCCGTCTCATTATATTTGTAATCAGTTTGACGGATCAGCTCTTCGATCGATGTCCCTTCACCTGTTGGGATTGGCAGCAGAGCTCTGTGTCCAGCTGCGTGGATGTTGTAAGCTAGCTTTAGCAGGGTCAAAACTCTATTTTCTAGTGATCCAGATCAACGATATACAGAAAACAAACAAAAACAGAAAGTTATCGGTTTAACGTCAGGATTTGACTTGCTAGCTAGCACGGGATGTTAGCAATTCTAGGTAAAGTTTTAAGTTGCAGACACTCCAATCAGCTGATTAGCTTGTTGATTTATCAATTAGTTGATTGAGGAAAAAGAAAAATATTGGCAACAATTTTAATAATCGACACAGCTTACAGCCTCTAAAATATTAAACTTTGCTTGTTTTCCTTGTTGTCTGTGATAGAAATGAATATCTTTGGATTTTGGATCATTCATCAACTTTTATTTATTTATTAAAAAGTTAAATTAGAGTTAAAACTGGATTTTATATACATGTAACTGTCAGCTTTGCAGCTGTAGTTGTATTCACAGAATGTGAATTATTGCCTCCAACTCAGTACTGGGACACATTTTTCTCATTTGGTTGCTCAAAATGAAGGCCCGATGCAAAACAGGGTAAGGCTATATTCCAGGTTTTTAAGTTTAAAAAGTGAAGCCTCTCGTCTTGTAATGTCTGTATTCTCGTAGCAGAAAACCTCAAAAAGGTTTTTTTATGTCATAAACACTGCGCACTAGACGTTAACAGAGGTAAAATCTTGGAGGTCTAAAACACTAAAGCTAAATACTGGACACAGATCCTGTTGCTACCAACTCCTTTTGAGTTGACCAAAGAGCTGATGAGCCAAAATTTCACCGAGATCACTCAGAGAGCTGGGTTCCACGTTGGTAAAAAGGTCTAAAGATTCAGTCACTGCTAAGATATCCTAGTCAAAGAGATGGCCTAGTGTCTGACCAGAGGTCAGGGGTTATGAGGTCACAGTTCAGGATGTCTAGAGGTTAGTGGTCAGAGGTGAGGGGTCAAGTGGAACCATCCAGCAGCTGTCTGAGTGCCCTCTCGATGTTGATTCGGTGTCCCAGTCTGGTGACGCCCAGCTCCACGTAGTCGTCTTTGGTGAGGGCAGGGAGATGGGAGCCTTCGATCTCGTGCTCCTGGAAGCGCTGGCGGTGTTCGGCCAGGCCCACGCTCTCCAGCCAGTCACCCACGTCGTATTTATTCCACAGGTTAAGGGGCCGCTGCCTCCATGGCCGAAGGGCCAACAGGGGCCCGCTGAGGACCGGGGATGGGCAGGGAGAGGCGTGGGGTGAGGGTGAAGGGGAACGGGACCTGGTTCGCGCACTGGCACTTCGCATCACAAACCGAACCTCCTTTGGTTCTGAGGGGAGACTTAGACTGGATGACTTTAGGATGGTTAGACCGCGACCTGAGCTCAGATCTGGCCTTTCAGAGCAGGAGGAGGCAAGCCCTATTGACCTATCAGATGGGGAGGGAGAGGGGGAGGGGCTCCGGCGGGTGACGGGGTAGCGGCTTCCTGGTCGGACTGTATAGCTGGCGCCGAATCCTCGCTGGGAGATAGTGTGGAGTTCACCAAGACTAGAGAACAACCTGCAACACATTAAACAGTATCTAAATGAAATAAACGCCACAGTTATCAATGAACGTGCAAATGTACGTCGGTTTCCTTGATTGCTAGTAATCAGTATCTGTATTGACCCTGAAAAAACCTTATCAGGCGATCTCTAGTGTCGAAGTCCTGTTCCCTTAGTCACTGTTACTACTCCTGTTAAGGCAGTTGCTAGCTAGCTAATTAGCAGTAATTTAAACAGCATAGGTTCGTTGAAACTGTCTCCAGCTGACTTGTTTTAAAATGAGAACCCTGTTAGGCCTTTGTTTGTTTCATCTGTAATATAATTCTAAAAGACTAAAGCTTCTAGTTAATGATTCATATAGAAAACGTGGAAATAAAAGGGACGCAAGTCATCACTAGTATGATAGAAGAGTATCAGATAATGTTGTTATGATACATACTATAAAACAAACCTGGACTAGCAACCAAGACGATTGATTTGTACTAGCTAATGATATGCTAATGGATATGCTAACATTTGCAGCTTTCATTAGAGCAGATAAACACATTATTGAAATAGTCCTTGCACTTTTGCTCTTGTGTTTTTGGTTTTGAAAAAAGACACCAGTCCCGAACTCGTTCTATACAAAGTATCACTCTTACTGCCGTGCATGCCACATGTTGAGAAATACAATGATTGACAGGGATTATTATGGTTACCAAGATTTAACAATCACTTTTCAGGGGAGGTGTTTAGTAAATGTTCAGCTCCAGGTTTTATCCAAAAGACGGACGGGATAGTAATTTCAGACATTTAGTAGTTAGTCATCTGCAAAGAAAGGTGCGTGTTAGTGTGTTGTTAGCGAAGGAAAATCATCTCTTAGCGATAACGAGAAATGTTTACCAGAGATAAAAACCTACGATTTACTCTCTCCATTGTCCACACATCTGGAACAACACAAACAACAGATTCTGTTATAATACGTGCACACACTACACACACACACACACACACACACAGTAGTGCTATCAGGTCAGTAGTACTGCAGAATTTATAACAAAAGTCAGTTTTATGTACCTGGCGCCTCCTACTGGTGATCTCCGGCCTGGATCCAGGGGACTCGGCTCCTCCCCCAGAGAGTGACTGTCTTTGTTGAGCAGCTGTAGCCGATTAGCGAGATCCAGTCCGGACCCGGCTCGGCCGCTCAGCTCCAGTGCTGATGCCGATCGGCTGGTCAGATCCACAGCCGAACCCGATCCCTGACCTCCCAACGCTGCTGGACGGCCTCCCCCTTCCTCCGGGCTGAAGCCCCGCCGCTCGTCCCCACGGTCGTCCCCACCCCCCCACAGCTTGGACCTCCTCTGGAAAAGATAGCGTGGCTGTCGGCCACCGCCACCAGTGGGGGAGGAGCAGAGTGGGGAAGAGGGGGAGGAGGACGATGCAGCAGACGGGAGGAGCTCACTGTCTGATGATTGCTTCAGCAGCGGGTCCCGGAGCGCAGAGCGGCCCCGCCCGATAGGTGAGCGAAGGCGTGGCTTAAGAGCAATTGGGGAGGTGGAGGGGGAGGAAGGGGAAGGGTGAGCAGCAGGAGGGGAGGAAGGGGAGGGTGGAGCAGGAGGGGAGGCCAAGGTGATGGAAGGAGGGAGCGAGCTGGGGGAAGAGGAGCTGTCGTGGAGCCGTTCGTCACCTCCTTCCTCCTCATCTCGTCTACCCAGGGAGTCAGGAGCACTCTCTCCTCCCCCTCCCTCCCCAACTCGCCGTGGCAACAAGGTGAGGGAGGATGGGGGAGGAGGTGCGGGTGTAGTGACGAAGGCAGGGGGTGGAGTTACCAGGCCAATTCTCCGGAGCTCCTCCCTAGTCTCCTCATCGCTGGATGACAACAAGGCTGGTGGAAGTGTAACTGTGTAAGCCCCGCCCTCCTCCTCTGAGCTGCCCACTGTGAGGCTTCTACGCCTGTCAATCAGAGCAGGGTGACTCTCATTGGCCAGTTGTGGCAAGGGGGTGGGTCTCCAGCGCTCAGGGGAGGGGCCGGCAGGTGATGTCACTCCTCCCTCTGTTTCTGGACGCTCCACCTGTCCATCAGGGAACAAGGGAGGGGTTATGCGTTTATGCCTCAGCTCAGGACTGGTCTGGGGAGTGGTGCGCTTGGTTCGCTGCTCTGGGCTTGTTTGAGGGGTGGTGCGTTTGGATCTTGGCTCTGGGCTGCTCTGTGGGGTGGCCAAAGGCGTGCGCTTGTGTCTGCCCTCTGGGCTGGCAGCTGGGGTGGGGATAGGTGTGGTGGAGGCAGATGCGTGTTTTAGTCGAGGCTCTGGGCTCGGTGTGCGAGCAGTGAGCGCTCTTTCTCGTGCAGCGAGTGCCAGGGCGAGTGGAGACGAGGGGTCTGAGGAGAGAAAAGAAAATTAAAGATGGAAATGAACTGCCCTCAAATGGGCTAATACTCTCTAACAGATTGCTGGGGCACTTTCACATCATCTAAGGCTCTTTTGTAGAGTACCCAAAATCTCAGTCCTCTGTCCTTTTCTATTTTGTGTACCTCAAGGCTCTGTTCTAGGTCCTCTTTTAGTTTGTGGAGTACCTCAAGGCTCTGTTCTAGGCCCTCTTTTAGTTTGTGGAGTACCTCAAGGCTCTGCTCTAGGCCCTCTTTTAGTTTGTGGACTACCTCAAGGCTCTGTTCTAGATCTGCGTTTAGTTTGTGGAGAACCTCAAGGCTCAGTTTTTGGTCCCCTTCTGTTTTAAGGAGTACATAAAGTTTAGGTCTTTATTAGCGCTCCAACTTGGCCAAATTATGTATAATCATAGTATTTATTTTTACTGCTATGCTGATGACATCCAACTTTGTGTATCTGTCACATCAGGAACCACCAGCAATCTGATGTCCTTAAGAAACTGTCTAACATCAAATGTTGGGTGTCTTACTTTCTTACTAGCCCCTACTTTAATACACTACAATACAATAAAATAATTCAAATTTAATGATACATTTGATACTGTGGTACCCATCATTGAGCCCAGTGTCAAAAATCGATTTATATCGTTCTCTGCTTTGGAATATGTTGATTCTTTAGTCTCTTGAAAAAATGGATAACTTGATTATTGTAAACCACAGAATACATCCAGACTCTTAAGAAAAAACGACAGAGTTCCCATAACATTGTGCTGTCAGACTGACCCAGAGGTTTCCCCGTCAGTGGGTGGAGGAAGGTGTGAGGTGTTGGTGAGGGCGACAGGACCGGAGCTGGAGGCGGAAGCTCGCCGAGGTCATCCATTGAATGGCTCTGAGTCAGGAGGGGCGGCACCTGGTTTTCCGTCCCGGATCCCTCCACAGACAGGAAAAGAGACGACCTTCGGCCCTGAACCCGAGCGCGCTCTGAAAGAACCTGTTGCTGGTACAGCTCCGCCCTACTGGGGCTGCTGGGTACGTCTAATTTAGACGAATCATGATCTTTCATTCCGAGTCCTAGAAGAAAAATGAAAACAAGCAGTCAGACAGATACAGATGATGAGTAAGAGTCTACAGCATAATATTTGTGTCACAATCCTGAGCACGTAATTGGACATTTTAAGCACATGAAAATGTTTTTTGCGAGCGTGAGGAAGGAATAATTTAATTTGAACAAACAGAAATCAGTTTTGTACTTGTTTTGCTTGTTTTCTATTGACCACGTAAACGCACAATAATAACCTCTCAGTTTTACTTATTAGCTCAAATTCACTTCCTGGTATTGCACTTCCTCCAAAGAGAACTGGCGTAGGTAATTTCTGATTGGCTGTTTTTTCTCCAGTTTGATTATTGGTATGTTATTGGCCACTATGGAAGCACTGGGAGAATGGTAAGCAAGTATACCACAGCCATACGTAAGTATAGCCCTGATTTACACAGCTCACTGAGTTACTATTAACCAGCTGCTAGCATCGAGTCGTTTGCTAATAGCCGATGAGCAATAGCCACATAACAATGTATGCCTTTAAAATGAGATGTAACTCATCATGTCTTAGATTTTACCAAAGGTCCGTCTGTCAGTTTTTGAGTCAGCTAACTAGCATTACTAGTAACTACTACATAAAGGTAGTTAATGAACTACAACACACGTCCGACAATGCACTCAGGAAATTAGGCAAAAATAAAACTCCACAGAAATCAGAAAGATGACAGGTGTGTCCTAACCCTGCTCCTCTACAGGAAGTTGTTTCAACAAAGGTGACTTCCTCCTCTGTGGCTTGGAGGGCGGAGCCTGCTGTCCCACGTTAGCATATGGGTTTTCTATTGGTCGTCCCCGGCGGCGTGACAGCGGTGAATGACCGAGGGCGGGGCTGGTGCTGTGGAGAGACAGCGTGGAGGTGTGTGTGGCGGTGTGAAGCGTGTGTGTGGCGGTGTGTGTGGCAGTGTGCAGCGCGTGCGTGGCGGCGGCGTGTGCGTCAGGCTGCAATGGCGGTGGCGTGTCCTGCAGGATGATCATCGACCTCGCTTTCCTCTGCCGCTCGGCGTGGGCGTGGCTCCTTGTTGGTGAATCAGAGAGCTCCTGGAGCCTCGGCTCCGCCCCTGGCTTGAAGCTGGACCGGGTTAGCCCCTCCCCTCTGGCCGGGGGAGGCGGTGGGAGGAAGGACGGGGGAGGGCCCGAGTCGAGGAGGAAGACCGAGGAGGTGGAGGAGGCTGAGGGAGGAGGGGGTGGAGCTGTCTGAGGAGGAGGAGGGATGAAGCTGTCCGTCAATGAGGAGCTCCGTGGAAACCGACTTTCGTTGATCAGAGCCGTGATCCTGTCGTCATCAGGTGTGCCTGTCGTGGTAACCATGGAGACGTTAAAACAAATATGATAATATATTTACTTTTGATACTTTAAGGATATTTTGATGTTAATACTTTTAGCATTTTACCTGTAGGAGAGTATTTATAATGTATGTATAGTACTTCTCCCGCCACCGTCCATATTAATATTTATTTATACAAAAACGTGTGCGTCTCACCAAAACTCTTGGTTCTGGACATTCCTCGGGGTAAAGCCATGGTGCTCTTCTCTGGAGCTGTGGGGGGCACCAGACCCTGACGCTCAAACAACGACTGCACACAAACACACAGATTAACACATTTAATTCAAAAATCCATCAAAAAGCCTGAATCTAACTTAGTCCTGTTTCTGAAGTAGGTTTCTGCTTATCTACACGCACGATTCGTAATGAGAAGACTAATAATACCGTCAGTGATGGTACCACTTTAACACTGTTGTATCAAGCCGTGTCCTGTGGTTAAAAACACCCACAAACATCTGGCTTTTGTCTTCAGAGGGTACAATTAACAGTCACTTCCAGGTCAAATGACTGATGTTTGCAACGTAAACAGCCAGGGACATCATTATTGTTTTATTCAGTGTATGGGAACAACACTTTTGTGATGTTTTACTTGACAACAATGCAAACCTGCACTGGCCTATACACTAATTATGGTGTAAAAACAGTATTATTCATATAGCTACAGAATAGGAGACTACTGCCATGTTTACAATAATTCATTGGCTCGGATAGAGAGCAGTGAAAGGTTTTGTTGGATGAAAATAATGTACATATATAATCTTTTATCAACCATCAGATGCAGAAATCATCACCAGCTGCGACTGCTTCAACCAAAACATCTTATGACTGTTTCTGAATACTTGTCTTACATTAATCTCAGCCTGCGTGATGCGCCGGCTGGTCGGTCTCTGTTTCACCGTCGCCGCTCTGAAGTCGTCTGATGGGCGGCCCCTGAGGACAACTTCCTGTTGACCGCCCGCCAGCATCTCATCCAGTTTCTCTGGAGGGGAGGAGACATAATAAAAACAAGGTAAACAAACAAACCAAATAATGAAACACAGCCTCATGACATCACAACACGACCACAAAAACAAAAACAACAACAACAACAACAACAACAACAACAACAACAACAAACCAACATGTACAGCGACATCAGTCAGAGCCGTAGCCAGGAGGAAAATAAAGCATCTCTTAATTCTAATTTAAATAAAGGAGTCTTAATTCAAGAACCTGAGAAATTTCTGACAAACTATCAACATAAATATATAAGACATACATTTTATTTATTAATTAAGGTGTTTGAATGTATTTAATGTAAATTATGTAAAGTTTCAAAGCCATCTTTACTATCAGCAGTATATTTACTTAAATACCTAATTAGGTACTAATTTGATGTACTTAACTTTACTTGAGTATTTCCAGTTAATGTACTTCATAGTTCTACTCCACTACATTTAACTGACAGCTTTAGTTACTTTATGATAAATGTAATATAAATTACCCAACAGTTTGCAACTCCCTTGCTTCACCCTCCCAAAACAAGGAGAGCCAGTGTTTGGTTTGTCCGTTCTGGGCTACTGTAGAAACACAGCGGTTCAACATGGCGGACTAAGGTAACAAAAACACAACGATTCTTATATTTAGGTAATAACCGTAAAACTTCTAATAATAGCCCGGGCATTTATTTGCTTAAATCACTGAACTCCCCCTGCCTCTATTGGGGACAGGCCTTTATTTGGGACAGGCGTTTAATTCCTTTAGCACAAAACTAAACTAAACTCTAACTGCTGCTTCTCTTGAGTTTTGTTCAGCAAATTTGACAACTAACATGATGATTATGATGCTTCAGAGGTTTTTTTTCCGTCTCTCTTGTTTACTGGTAAGTCAGAATGAATTAATGTTAAACTTTGTTGTTGATAGTTTTCATAAAATATAGTGAACGATTGAATTGTGGAGAATCTATAACTGATCTAATGATGTTCATTATGTACATATTGACACAAGTTTAAACATTTATATTTGTGTAGGAGATTGAAACGACTTAAAACTCTCTCAAGCGGGGGACCTGGTGGGTTTTAAGAGGTTTTATACATCGAGATAATTTCTATAAAATCCGGACCAGGCCTCTATTGGAGACCTGCATTTATTTGTCAAAACGTGTAGCCACACCAGGCTTTTAAAAGAGACCTGGGTCTATTAGGGACCCTGCTTTTATTGGAAGTTTTACGGTAAACACTAATGAAAACATAAGTATGAATATTATATTTCTGACCATAGATCCTCCTCAGTGTTACACACAGGACCTTTTAAATAAAGGATCTCGATACTTCCTACTCTATTGCGTTCGGTGTCCTCCGCTACGGCCCTGGCTGTTACATCACCGCGACTTGACATCACCGAAACACCATGACATCACTGCCACACCATAACACAACCAGTCCGACGTCATGCCATGAGACCAACAGTGTATCACTGCAGTGTGACAATCGCAGCAGAGAAAACAAAAAAAAGCCACGACAACAACCATGACCATCAGATCCACGTGACTCACCGATGCGTCTCCTCCTGGCTGCAGACAGAGCAAAGGTCAACAACACACACTCCTACAGTTTGACTTAACGCTGCACTCACTGTGTGTGTGTGCGTGTGTGTGTTTGTTTTACCTATCTCCTCCAGGTCAGCGGTCATGGACTTGGATCGGAGAGTCAGCGAGGTGCTGGGGGCTCGTTTTGGAGGGGGTGGAGCTATAAGGTGAGAACCAATCAGACGACAGTGAGAGAGTGAGCAGGAAAGAACAAAAATAGTATTTTATTAGTGCTGTCAAACGATTAAAATATTTTAATCGCGATTAATCGCATTAATGTCATAGTTAACTCGCAATTAATCGCACATTTTTATCTATTCTAAATGTCCCTCGATTTTTTTTTGTCCCATTATTTTTTCTCATTTTCATGCTCTTATCAACATGGAAAAGTGGATCGGCTTGCTTTGTGCAAATGTTGTTTTTATTGAAAACAACATTGGCATATACTGTAGTGTTTAATTTCACACTAACATTCTCACTTGGAGCAAGTGATCTTTCACACAATGTCACACTGTCCATCAATAAAAGGGTGAAAAAAATACTTTGTCACACAAAACGTGGTATTTCCGACTGGACGTGCTGCGATGATAGCTCAGTTCACAACGACGAGACACACAGATCACTTTGGTCTTGTCAATGGAACCATTTGGCAACCTTTTAAAAGTAAACTTTCCATTCAGAATATTATTGGCATCCATTTCGGCATCTTGCGCTCGCCATCCACTAAAAACTTAACGTCTACTACTCTTAAACAAGTGTGTGCGGCGTGCCTGTTGTTTTGTTTCTGGTCTAGCTAGATCCGGTGTGGTGTTGTCGTTTTCCTAACGTTACTAGTTGTTGCAACAGCATGTGAAAAAAACTACAAAGTGTGCTAGGCCAAAAAGAAAGTTAATCTCGCGATATAAAAATTGACGCCGTTAAAATGGGTTTGCGTTAACGCCATCAATAACGCATTTAACTGACAGCACTATATTTTATATGTAGTTTTCTTCTTTATTGAACACAGAATGCAGTAAAATCACCTTTTTATATCTGTTTTTGTGATCTTATGGCAGAGCAGAGCCACAGGATTGATCACTAATTTTGCTTAAGAAATGTATTATTATAAAATACAATATTATTAATCTATTGTATTATAGAGTAATTGTATATTTTATTTTATTTTATTTATTGAATTATTGTTTATAATGTATTTTTCTGTTGACCGACGAATCAACTAATTGTTTCTATTGTTTTTATATGAATATTATTAATATTAGATCATTATTTTCTCAGTATCAGTATGTATTTAAAATTGACTGTGTTACTTAAACTTGACTTATAACAAACTGGTGATATTTTGTGACCAAATAAAAGAAAACATCTTGAAGTGAAGTGAGTGAATGAAATAAAGAAGGTGGAGAAACCTTTCTTCCTGACCAGGTTGGATTCAGATTTTCTGGAGACGGATACGACCTTCATCAGCAGTCGACTTCCACCCTGACGGATCAGAGAGACGACCTGCCGATGACCCACCTTCACCACATCGGCGCCGTTCACCTGGACGACAGACAGACAGACAGACAGACAGACAGGTTGTGACAGTGAAGGTATGGAGAGCTTTAAAGATCTGTAGCAGAGATCTAATGAGAGCTGCAGGAAAGAGTCCTAAAACCTGGAAATGAGCATTTTAGCCCCTCTGGTTCCCTCGCCTTGAAGTCAGTGGGTTTTTTTTAAATGTGTGTGTTATTTTGTGAGAGATTTTCGCAATAAAATACGTCAGTAAATAACCCTCCTGTGAAGTATGAAGCTTTTATATGTCCTAAAAAGGCGGTTGCTAACAAGAGGTTAAATGAAACTACAGAGGAGACGTATCTACTCACTGGTCTGCCTTTAAAGCCTCGCTGTGTTCATACTCAAACTCCCAGCTTGTTGATTTTAAGATTGAATTACAAGTTGGAAGTTTAGTGGTGCTGACACTTAAGTTTGTTTAGCTTAACGTTAGTTTTTTTACTTCTGCCGATCGTATTTATGCTTCAAAAACCATAAAAGTGGAGCTTATGTTCAGCAATCATCCGAACTCCAGTGGAAGAATCCCTGGGGGGAAACCAGGACGATGCTAACTTCTGGGTTAGACTACAATAAACGCCTCCTCCCTGCAGCGCTGGATGAGAGCGCCGCCGTTCCTCACCTCTATCAGGAAGTCTCCGGTCCGTAGCCCCGCCCTCCAGGCCACGCCCCCCTGGTCGACTGACTCCAGGTACTGCAGCGCGGGGAACGCCGGGGTGGGGGCAAACTCCTCGATGGGGGTCTCAGCTTGAAAAAGAAGCAGAGAGAAAGGTGGAAAACATGTTTCTAGAACAAACTGAACATGTTTGCTGCTGATGGCGACTTGATTTCAAAATTGGTGAAGAATTTAAAGACGAGTCACAACAAGATTTAACTTTGAAGGCTCTGCCCGCCCACACAGGTGATTGTCTATACCTGAAACCAGGACTGTGTGGGTCTGTACAGACTGCGTTTGATGGACGGTTCCTTTATTCTCGCACACACTTCTACACTTTTACATTTTTATGTTAGTACTTTTGTTTGACAGTTGTTTTCTGCATTATTCTTCTTCTGCATTAAGTTCTGCTGCTGTGACGTGCAAATTCCCCCCTGTGGTTAAATAAAGTGTTGATCCATTAACTCACAGGATTGTTGGATTATCCACTGAGATCATTAAACGTACAATATGTCATTAATGCCACTAGGAAGTCTCTACAAGAATAAAAGAGGAAGTGTGTTAATGTGGCGAAGCAGCGTGGGATCATGGGAGTTGTTGTCTTCACCACCATTGGCGTCATTGCAGTCAGCTTCTCCCGCTTAGGATTCCTTCAGTGTTCATGGTTCAAAAAACAAACAGACCCGCTGATTAAAACCACTAAATACACTGAATAAAGCAGTTCCACCTTAAACACACTGAATAAAGCAGTTCCACCTTAACAATCACTGCTTCTCCCACGCTGTTGGACAGACAAAGGACGTCCCGGAGGGGCTGCGAGCCGAGCTGCTGCTAACGTTAGCTCAGCTTGTTTCTCTGATAACTTAAGATCCAGACGTCCGATGACTAAAATCCTTCATCCGGTTTAAATCTAGAGTTAAAAAGCACCAAGATCTAAACAGTGGATGGTAACAATGTGGCTTCAGACTGGATCAACAGTCAATGTATGACAGCTTCTGGCAGACAACCACAACGCTGACGCAGGCACAAAGGGGATATGACGCCATCGACAGGCGACCGGTGAAACGCAGCGTTACCTGAATAAAATGACAGATTTCTCTGAGTTTGAACATTGTTGGAAACATTTGGGATAATGGAAGAACTCAACTACATATAGAACATAGAGCCAGAGCTTATACACTGTATAATGAGGACGTGTTTACAGCTTTAAAGGAACATTTTTAAAAGAGAATTATACGAGCAGAACCAGTGGATTCTCCCACTCTTATGATTCCCAGTTGGAGTTGCTAGTTTTAAACCTGCTGTAATAATCCTGTCAGGATCGGGGGGGCGTAGTCTTTGTTACTTTCAGGGAGAAAGAACAGACTCAGTGGATTCCGTCGTTATTATGAAACAACACAGCGAGGAGTTTTAAAGCTTTCTGCTCTTCCTCTGAAGACTTCACTCCGTTTTAAATATCCTTCTTTTTTCTTTCCCCAACACCTCCAAACACCCACCACTCCTCCATCCATCCATCCATCCATCCATCCATCCTTTCTACCTTTAGCTCCTCTGAGGACGAAGCCGAATCCCTCGCTCTCTCTCTTCTGCAGCACGGCCGTCTTCTCCTCGATCACATAGTCGCTGCCGCAGAGAAAAACACGAGCATACGTTCATCACATTTATCAGAGTGAAGAGAGTCGTAGAGTCGGTGCTGAGGCTGTAACATGGCCTCAGAAATACACAGGTCACTACAGACAGCGCGGGAGGAAGTGTTCACATCCTTTACTTCAGTAAAAGTACCAACACTGGAAATACTCCACCTCCTGCATTCATAACCATTTTAACTACTTTATAGACTGTTGGAGGGTTTAATCTACAGCAATGCATCATAATCTATGAGATCATGTGCCTGTTTTCAGCTTTCTGACACTCATTTTTAAAGTTTTTAAAAAGTTTTAATTTTGAGCTGATTATTTCCTGTTTAGGGAACTTTTTTATACAATTCTCTGTCTGTATTATGTATTTTTAATCATATTTAACAATCATACGAACATATTAGGCCTCTTTTCTGACAAATTCAGTGTTTTCTTCTTAGACAATATACTTATATTTACTATTCTTCACAGAAATTAACCAAATACTGAGCTATAGGCCTACTGGTTTCTTACACTTCTTCAAATCAAGAAGGCTTTGCGACCCCCTGTGAAGCTTTGGCGACCCCTAGTGGAGGTTCATCACAACATTCGACATCAACACATCTGGAGATGGAGTAGATAGATAGATAGATAGATAGATAGATAGATAGATAGATAGATAGATAGATAGATAGATAGATAGATATACTTTATTGTAGAGCTATAAAGTAGCAGAAAATGTAAATACCCAAGTTTAGTAGAAGTACTTTAAATTTGTACTTCCTGAAGAGATTAAACTCTTACTGTCAAACTGAACATTTATCTGTCCTCTCTGTACGTGTTTCTGGAAGATGGAGGCGTTTCTCTTCCTTTTTATGTTTGTTACAAAGACCTTTTTCACAGCAGCCATTTTGTAGTAGGGTAAAAAAGGCTCTGTTCCATTTAGTATATCAGAGCCTTTACGGTGAGCCACAACAGCAGCAGCCTGACTCTGTTTGAACGGGACATTAATTAGTATCTTTGGTAACACCTGTGTTTACCCTACTGTTTCACGTCAAAATGGCCGCAGTGAAAAAGGTCCATTGGTGACTCTAAACTGCCTGTAGGTGTGAATATGAGACCTGAACCCTGAAAAATGTTTACTTATTAACCTCTTTATATACTAAACAATGTTTAAGTCAGACATTTGAATGTGTCTGTAGCCTATGTACCTTAATTTGACAATGTAAAGGTATTTCATATGTTTGTATTTTGATATTAAAGCCAGTAAAGTAACTAAGTTGGAGGTGTAATGACGGTGTATTACCTGTAGGAGGTGTAGTTGTCATAGGAACCTACAGTATAATGTCTGAACAGTCTCTTGGTGCGGTCCTCTCTCGTCTCTGAAACACACATAAATATAATATAAAGAATAAAGTTTATAACGAATGTGTGTCATATATTAAATCTTTAATGTCTGTATGTGCATCCAGTGCGTGCGAGGGGGATTCAGTTGTGATTATTTACCCAGTCGTGGGTCGTATTGTCTCATCTGAACTTCTTCAACACAGTCAGCAGGAAACCAACCAGTTCTTCCTTTAACGCTTCCTTCCCAGAATCCTCCTTCGCCTATAGACAGAACTGCAGATCCACAACAAACAGAGGATCCAGAGTCAGACCAGAATCACAGAACCTGCTTTTATTGCTTCAATGTCCTTCCTGACCGACCTTTGACCCTCTCTCCTCGGTGCAGCTGGATCTCTCCGGGCCCCTGGGGGACGTGAGACCTGGTGGCGATGAAGGTGCGTCCCGGTACGGCACTGTACAGCCTCCTCTTCCTCATCTGGGGGGTTGGGGGAGGGGAGGAGGGGGGGCTGTTCTCCACATGACCTCCACCGCTCGGGCTGCAGACAGACGGGTCAGAGAGATACAGACAGGTTACAGATAAAGGCTGTCGTCATGCCAACACCATCAACAACACCGGTACTGATGTCAACAACACCGATACTGATGTCAACAACACCGATACTGATGTCAACAACACCGGTACTGATGTCAACTAACTATGTGTAGTACAGCCTACATAGACTCTACTACACATAGTTAGTTAATGTGTGTGTGCGTACCTGAGGCGGCGTGTGTGTCGTCGTAGCGAGTGTGTGTGCGTGTCGTGATGTGTTTCCAGGCTTTGCAGGGAGGGGCCAGGAGAGGAGGCGGGGCTTTCCAGAGCGTTGTCACTGGCTGAGCGAATCAGAGAGCGCGGAGAAGACAGACCGTTCCCAGCCGCCGTCCGGGTCAGGCCGGCTCTGCGGCGCTTCGTGTAGGACGGAGTTTCTCTAAAGGGAACTACTTGTGCACATATACACACACACACACACACACACACACACACACACACACACACACACACACACAGGCAGAGTTAACATCACCAGCCGACATAAGAAACACACACACACATTTCCACTATTCAAATGTGTTTCCACTCTCAGCCAACTCACCAACGTCAGAGGTTTTGTGGATCTTAATGATTTCTGCAAGATCAAAGTTCCCAGCAATTATCGCCACCTACACGCACACACACACACACACACACACACACACACACACACACACACTCATTATTAGAGCATCAGCTAGATCAGACATGAGGCTTTGATATACGTCCATTAAGTAAGGTTGGCTTTATTTTATATTTCTCAACAATGTGTACGTCTGATGGCTCTCAGCTCCGAGTCCATTAGTACCTACTGGGGACGTTAATCACCACAAACAGAATAACACAAATATATTATTTTATTCTAAGAAATCAAGCTGGGGCTCCCGGTTAGCTCAGTGGGTAGAGCTGGTGACCCATGTACTGAGGCTGAGTCCTTGCTGCAGCAGCCCAGGGTTCAAATCCAACCGTCAGCCCCCTGCTGCGTGCCTGCCCCCCCCCATCCATCCCCAGCTGTATCCATCAAATAAAGGCAATAAAAGGCCCAAAAAAAAATAAGCCATCGAGCCAGAGGAAATTGTGCATTTGTTGGGGACTATTTTAAGCGGCAGATTAATCCACATTTAGCGCTCTGTGGAGTATTTGGGGCAGCGGGACGGTGTATGTCGGTTCCCTTATGAGAACCTGCCAAGATACATAACAGCTCTGTTTTTACCATGACTGTATTTTGGGAACTGGTCTCCTAGATGGCGCCTCAGGGTCCACTTCAGTGCTGTGCAGCCCCCGACTGCACATGCTCATAAGTGTTTCTCTTTCTGGGCTCTGGGAAATGATTATAAATATTAAATCACTGTGGTTGGAAACTTGGCCATTGGGACAAAGGAAGTCTGGTTGTTGTAGTTTTATTGTTATTTTATCTGAAAGGAAGTCTGGTTGTTGTAGTTTTATTGTTATTTTATCTGAAAGGAAGTCTGGTTGTTGTAGTTTTATTGTTATTTTATCTGAAAGGAAGTCTGGTTGTTGTAGTTTTATTATATTTACCTGAAAGGCAGTCTGGTTGTTGTAGTTTTTGATGTCTTTATTTGCTCCTCTGAACAGCAGCACTCTGGCACAGCTGTCCTGCAAAACGAGCAGCAATTATTTTATTCACTTAAATAAATAAATAAACATTATGTACAACATGAGAATAATTGAGGAGAAAAATATATTTTTTATGACTAAAACAGCTGCACTGAGTGTTTTATTGTGTGTTACCTGGTTGTAGAGAGCACAGAGGTGCAGTGCAGTGTTCCCTGATGCATTTTGGGAACTCATATCGGCGCCGTAGAACAGCAGGTGCTCCAAGTGCTGCACGTTACCATAGCGACATGCCTGAACACACACAGACACACACACACACACACACACACACACACACACACACACACAAATATCATAATTGTATAGGGCAAATCATTTAGCTGATTGTATCTGATTTGTTTGTGTGTGTGTGTGTGTGTGTGTGTGTGTGTGTGTGTGTGTGTGTGTGTGCGTGTGTGTGTGTGTGTCACCTGGTGGATTTCTTGCCACCCGTTCTCATCAGTCATCCCTGCAACCATGACAACAAGAATTATTTCAGCGCTGAAGTGTTTTTCTCAAAAAAGACACTAACAAAGTTAAATAATGAAAGCAGTCACACACACACACACACACACACACACACACACTCTGGATTGACCCTGTGGGCCTCCGTACCGATGGTGGCGTGGTCCTGCAGTAGTAGTTCACAGCAGTAGGGGGCGCCGCCCACCATGGCAGAGTGATAGAGAGGAGTCAGACCTCGGCTGTCCTTGTAGTCCGGAGACGCTCCGAGGTCCAGCAGAGTCTGAAGACCAGAACAGGACAGGATGAATCAAAGATGAGGAGGAATAATAATAATAATAATAATAATAATAATAATAATAATAATAAATAATTTTTTCATGTTGAGGTTAAATCAATAAAATATTATAAACTCCAATAATTGGAGATGAAGATGGAACCATGATGATTTCTTAAACCTCCAGTATTGAAAAATCCAAAATGTATGATAAAAACAAAGTCATAAAGCTTTAAAGGGGATTTATTATTCTTTTCCTGAGTTTCTGTCACATATAAGATATATATACTGTCACACTGTTGGATGTTGATATGAAACGAGGCCAAAGTGTCGAATAATGAGGTGTGAAAGTAATCTCAGCTCAGATCGCACTGGCAGGTCAGACACAGTCAAAGACCCTGTGCAGACTGCGGATCGAATTTCATGCAACATCGACAGACTAGAAGTCGATCAGTCAGAAGAGATTTGAAATTAAGAAACACGTTTTGTTTTCTTTTTGAGGACAAAATACACAAGTAAACCACGTCAGGCAGGTAAGAGGCTTCGCTTATGAGACGCTCTCGGTGGGAGTTATGGGGTTCGTTATCCAACCGCTCTGCTCAGGATTCAGGACTGTCAGGTGTTTGTATGAAGGAAGTGTTTCTCTGGTTGTAGTTTATATTATTAAATCTGAATCTAAAGAGTAAATAAAAGTATCACATAAACGCAGTAACACTGGGACAAACGCAGTACGTGTTTTCTTACAGTGAGAGAAGTGCTGTTCCTGCAGAGGACGGCCCGATGCAGAGCGGTGATACCGTCTCTGGTCCTGAAGTCCAGGTGAGCGCCTCCACTGCGAAGGACTTTAATCAACTCACAGCTCTCCTCCAGCTGGACCGCCAGAGTCAGAGGACACTCTGGGACACAAACACAACAACAAACATGTTATTATTGTTCCAAAAATAAACCCAATAAAACCCTTTCTCCTGCGCTGAAGACTCCCAGGTCGTCTCTTCAGTTTTGGTTCAGGGAGTGTGCAGGTTCTAATTACCTGAGACACACGTTTTACATAATATACTATAAACCACATTTAAACCATCATATAGGACACAGGAAGGCAACCTGCAGCTCTTTAGCTCCTCTGCAGCGGCTCCACTTTGACAAGAAATGATATTTTTGAACATTTGAACTGATTTAAAGTGATTCTTACATTCTCCAATTGTAAAAACGTGGATCATACATCATGACCTGCTGCCTTTCCCTCTATATATTGCAAAAGATAAAAACGAAGACAATAAAGACAAAATTCAGTGTGATGAAGCAGCGTGGGATCATGGGAGTTGTTGTCTTCACCACCATTGCAGTCAGCTTCTCCCGGTTAGGATTCCTTCAGTGTTCATGGTTCAGGAGGTTTCTACCGGGAGCCCAATGATCCACAGAGGTCTCCTCCTCTCCAACACAAACAGACCCGCTGATTAAAACCACTAAACACACTGAATAAAGCAGTTCCACCTTAAACACACTGAATAAAGCAGTTCCACCTTAACAATCACTGCTTCTCCCACGCTGTTGGACAGACAAAGGACGTCCCGGAGGGGCTGCGAGCCGAGCTGCTGCTAACGTTAGCTCAGCTTGTTTCTCTGAAAACCTTTAAAAAGTTAAAAAGCACCAAGATCTAAACAGTGGATGGTAACAATGTGGCTTCAGACTGGATCAACAGTCAATGTATGACAGCTTCTGGCAGACAACCACAACGCTGACGCAGGCACAAAGGGGATATGACGCCATCGACAGGCGACCGGTGAAACGCAGCGTTACCTGAATAAAATGACAGATTTCTCTGAGTTTGAACATTGTTGGAAACATTTGGGATAATGGAAGAACTCAACTACATATAGAACATAGAGCCAGAACTTATACACTGTTTAATGAGGAAATGTTATATATAAGAGCTTTAAAGAGCTTTATTTATTTCTAGTATTTAACAAACTGAAGTTGCTGTGTTTCCTCTTGCTTCCAGTCTTTGTTCTAAGCGATTTCAGAAATATCATTTTAATATCTGTGTGTGTGTTCGTGCTCACCCCCGCTGTCAGAGTCATGGAAGTTGGGGTCCAGGCCCTTTTCCAACCATTTGGAAACCTTCTCCACATTCTTCTGATGAACATGTTCCATGAAGCGCTTCAGGTTGGCCTGAAAAACACCCAAAATCCTGCTTTTATCTAAAGGAAACAGCACAAACTCTCCTACAAGAACCCTTTACATGGAGAACTGAGCAGTTTATTAAATATATTCACTGTTATAAAATGAGACACACTGCTTGGTGTTATTATGAACAGTGGGAGTGCACATACATTATTAATGGATTCGTGTTGTCTAGACTTAAAGACACAACGTTGGTATCTATAGCTGTGATTCATCCGTGTGTGTGTGTGTGTGTGTGTGTGTGTGTGTGTGTGTGTGTGTGTGTGTGACCTTGGTGTGGAGCTTGGCCAGCTGTTTATCGTCCACGTAGCTCTGCGTGTAAATTCTCCTCTTGTAACGAAACTGGAGAAAGGAGGTGAAAAATGTTATTAACACAAAGACATTTAACTAATAAATAAATGAGACAAAATGTTTAATTTAAGCATAAATCTATAAAATAATCCATTACATTCATACGTTCTTATTTACAGAAGTTTTATGACTTCAGATTTGATTTTGACTTTAACACCAACGACTCTTTTTGAAAATACTTGATAACTTCCCCCAAACGCAAAGATTAAAAAGTCCTTAGTGGTTATTTAAACTATTGATAATTAAATTATTTACTGAATCAGTTAACATTAATGTTATTAACTCAGATCCAGTTTGTCTGAATCAGTCCAGTTCGTTCAGTTGTTAAAATGACTGATTACAGTCGGTGAAAATAACATTATGACTTGTTTAAGACTCAAAACTCAAAGTTTGAGACTCTGCTTATTCATCTACTTATTATTGAACCGCGAACACACACCGCTGCCCCAAATATTCACTAGAATACCAACTGTGGATTAATCCGCCGCTGAAAATAGTCCCCAACAAATGCATAATTTGTGTGATAAAAACTACAGTGAACAGCTGCTTTTTTATGGAAATGACGCTGCTTTTAATTTGATTTTAAAGGTCCAGTGTGTCACATTTTGGATGATCTAATAATAATAATATCTAATAATATTCATAGGTGTGTTTTCATTAGTGTTTAATCACCTGAATATAAGAATTATTGTGTTTTTGTTCCCACAGAATGAGACGTTTTTATCTACAGACACAGCAGGTCGCCATGTTTCTACAGTAGTTTACAGTTCACAGCCCGTTCTCATTCCCAGGTCGTCAAATACAGACGCGAGTAGTGTTCAGTTGCAATCGGAAACTTCACTGCTAGATGCCACTAAATCCTACACACTGGTCCTTTTTGATAGGAACCAATGAGCTTAGAGCTGAGAGCCACAGACAGGAAGTCACGTTGCTGGTCTTTTAAAGGTCCACTGTGTCGGATTTAGTGGCATCTAGTGGTGAAAGCTGCAGATTGCAACTCTTTCGCTTCACCCTGGTCTTCCGAGTGTGACGGAGAAACTACGGTTAACATTAGACCCAGTGTGTAAGGTAACAAAAACACAAGGATTCAATAAATGCTCCTAAATGTTACAAACTGGAGCTTTTGATGGGGTTTGTTTCCAAAAAGAAACATAAAAATAAACCATATTTATCCTTTAAAATAACGATCCGTACCTCCAGGTATGGGATGGGCGTGATGGGAGGGAGAGGATACTCCTTCAGCAGCCGCTCCTCGTCCAGAAACTTTCCGGCTCGGCCGTTGAACGCCGGCTGGAAGAGACCATAGTTCAAAACATCCGACAGAGACTGAGTCAACGTCACCAGAACCCTCTGCTTACTGGTCCAAACTGGTAACTCTGGGTCCAACCGCAAACACTTCTGAGAGAGCCAGAGACAGAGAAACAGACAGACAGAGAAAGAGACAGACACAGACAGACAGACACACAGGTTTGTCCTGCTGATTCATTCATTGTTTTATCCTCTCCTCATATATACTTCTATACAGTATATATATAAAACCACATCTCTCTATATATATACTGTATATATATATGTGTGTGTGTGTTACCGTCTGCTGCAGGTCCGGGATGCCAATGCGGACGACAATGCTGTTTCCAGGGGGCGTGTCATCCGCGTCGTCGTCCCTGGCAACAGCAGAGCCTGTCGGGTTGCCGTTAGTAACCGCCTGTTGCCGCGGGCGATCATGTTTGGTGTCAGCAGCCGGACTCAGAGGCATGTGGCTAAAAGACACAGAGAGAGAGAGAGAGCTGTGATTACTGTCTGCAACAGCACAAATACTTTACTTTAATCACACAACGCTCTTTAATGTGTGGAAATTATATTTTTAAAGTTAAAGTTAAAGCTGTTTTAATTCCCCCGAACTCTGCTGCTTGTTAGCAGCTGAGCTAATGTTCACTAGGGAGCTAAACGCACTGATTTCTCCTCGTGTTAAAGCGATGTGTCTGCGCAGTAATGCACGATATAAGCTGCAGTTGTTAGCGTGCCCGGCTGACACAACCTAGGGGGTCGGGACCCCCACTAGGGGTCGCCAAAGCATCACTGGGGGGCGAGGCCTTCTTGATTTTAAGGCGTAAAATATACACAGTAGACCGATATCTCAAAGTAAATATAAGTATATTGTCCCATAGAAGAAGCATCAGGGAGAAGAAAACAATGAATTTGTCAAAAAAGAAGCGTATTAAGTTTGTATGATTGTTAAAAATGATTAAAAAATACAAAATACAGACAGAGAATTGTATAAAAAGTTCCCTTAACAGTAAATAATCTGCAGATTTTCCCACAGCAGCCTCAGTGGAGCTTAAATAACAGTTAAAATCAGGTAAAATTTATTTTATTTCACAGAAAATTAATCTTCTTAAGCCATTAAAGACGATGTAGAGAGTGTTCGTTGAACTCTGTCTTTTGATGTATTCACTGTAATTCATAGAACATAATATTTTGCTAAAGATTAGTGAATATGATTAAATGAGTTTCAAGCAAAATGCAAAATTTATTACAATACAAATATTTTCCAGGACAACATATGTCCTTAATTTCATGGATATTTGGTCATTTTAATCATTTTCCAGGTGTTTCCTTAACTTGGAAACGAGTCTCTAAATTTCCAGGTTTTCCAGGATGTGTGTGAACCCTGGAAAACAATCCCATTGGCTTGTTGTTGAAGAAACCAGGGCGCTGTATAGAAACTGTACAGTCCCTGCGGTTCCTCTAATGGCCACTAGAGGCTGGCTCCAGTAGTGAGTCTCCATAAGGCAGAAATAAACAATCTGTACAGGAGGTGAATTGTTATATAACTCACCTGTTTAAATTATATTAAAGATTAAAGTTGTGTATAAATAAGAGGACGCTGCTGTTTTCAGCAACCAAACCATCTTAAAATGACATTTTCTATCACATCAGTTGACACCTTGTTTATTTTGTGCTAAAACAGTTAAATCTCTTCCACAAACTTCACTTTTTATATTGAATTAAGAGGCATCCTTTAATGTTTAGGAACATTAACAGGTGGGTATGATCTGCACTTTGTGTCAGAGAGACTTCCGTGGGGACGGAGATATTAGCATGAATCTGACAGCCTCCCACAGACATTTCTCACAGCAGACATTTTGCATTTTCAGAGGTGTAAACGGTGATAATGGCTGCTTTTCATTTAGGAGAATAACACAGTTAATGTTAATATAATTAACGACACGTGTGAACGCCAGGAACGATCACTGAGAGACTCTACCGGGGCTCATGGTCCAAACCGCGCTGTGCTTTCGTCTGATTGTGGGACGACATCTTATTCAGATTGTCTGCTGACTCTGATCTGACCTCCACCTTCTCCAACGCTAATAATGGACTCAGGATGTTACATCACATCCTGTTTTTCACCCAGAAAGAAAATGTGCTCGCACACACAGAGAGACAGATAACACAGAGACGAGTCTGATTGTTCTGGAGAACTGAGGAGCCCCCACTTTTACTGCAAGTTGAGGGACTGTATGAACATTATTAGAGAGCTAAGGAGGGTCATATATAGATATATTTATATATATTTATATATATATTACCATGATATTTAATTTTATTGCCATGTTACCTTCTAATATCGATCGATTCAGGTGCAAAGTATTTGAATTCTACATATTGTTCTATAAATGTGCCCAGTAATCGCCCTCTACTGGTAGAAACTGGCTATTGCAGTTAGTTAGAGCCTTTATCTATCAGTAAACTGATTATAATCAATAAATACAGAACAGCTGATAAACTGTGAACTCAATAACTGCAGGAAGTTTGAGTAAAACCAGAGATTTGGATGAATTCTGATCAGAGACGAGTTTTTCTGATATTTTTTGGGACATTTTATCTAATTGTTCTGATCAGGTCATCAAACTTAGATATTAAATAATAAGTTGTAATGAAATAAGTAATTTTTACTCAGAAATATTATTAAAAAACAGGGTTACATTGAAAACTTAACTCCATCTTGTAAGTTACAAAACATTCTTGATTAATTATAACAAATAAAAAAAAGACATAAAAATGTCAAAATGAATTCAGTGTCACTTAAAATTACTAAAGTTATTTGATCATGAATGTATTTTTAATTTAAAATATTTAGTAGTTTTACCTAAAATGTTCAATGTGATCAGCTTCAACTGTTTTTTTTGGTTAATTATCTTATAATTTATCTGTTTTTAAAATGGAATTCAACCTTTAAAGATAAGTTTATTCACAGAAATGAACAAGAAGCTGAGATAAAGACCAACTGTGTGTAATCAAGAAGACCCCATTTTAAAGCTTTATGGACCCCTAGTGGGGTCCCGACCCTCAGGTTGGAGGTCAGGACAGTAAAAGATAAAACTTCTCACTCTGTTACAGGATATATTGATTATGAGAGTGACGGGGGAGGAGAGGGAGGGTCCGATATAAAGTCTCTCTTACCGCTAACGCTAACACGACCTCGGCTACTGCTGATGTTATTTTCTCTTCAACGCAACGACATCATCTCGCAGTTAATTATCATTTGTATTAATCATCATTGGGGATAATTAGCAGTTGATTACCACTCGCGCCAATAAAGAGGAGCAAGGATTCGAAGTCAAAACTTAATGGCTGCTTCTATTGCAGCTGAAGATAAAAGAGAGGGAGGGAGGGAGGGATGGGGGGGAGGTAGAGAGAGAGAGAGAGAGAGAGAGGGATGGGAGGGAAAGAGAGAGGGAGAGAGAGAGGGAGAAAGAGAGAGGGTGAGAGAGAGGGAGAGAGAGAGAGAGAGAGAGAGGAAGGTAGAGAGAGGGAGAGAGAGGGTAGAGAGAGGAAGGTAGAGAGAGGAAGGGAGGGAGAGAGGATGGTAGAGAGAGAGAGAGAGAGAGAGAGAGAGAGAGAGAGGGTGAGAGAGGGTGAGAGAGAGGAAGGTAGAGAAAGGATGGTAGAGAGAGAGAGAGAGAGAGAGAGAGAGAGAGAGAGGGACCGGGGGGGAGGGAAAGAGGATGAGTTGTGAGTTGTCATAGAAACTGGAATAGCAGGGAATCCTGTGCTAACCTCACAGTGTCACTGTGTGTTTGTGTGTGTGTGTGTGTGTGTGTGTGTGTGTGTGTGTGTGTGTGTGTAGAGTGTGTGAGTGTGTGTGTGTGTGTGTGTGTGTGTGTGTGTGTGTTAAAAAAAGCCCCCTGATCTACATGCTCGCTGTTGCTATGGCAACGCGGTTGAACAATTTTCGCAGTTCCCGTTTTAAAACTACCATCCTACCTGCTGACTCTCTCTCTCTCTCTCCTGTCAACCTCGCTCGGCCCTGCTGCTGTCTGTCTGTCACACACACACACACACACACACACACACATCTGGAGCACTCCACCATGATGATGGGGGGGGACATCATCGGGTATTGATTTCCAATATGAGATCAAACTGAGCACTTTAGATCTGCACTCATGTTTAAAGGAGCAGTTTGTAACATTTAGTTTTATTTTTTATCAAAACATGTAATATAATATTCATATCTGTGTTTCTACAGTAGCCTAAGAGGGTCAAACCAAACACTAACTCTACACACTGGGACTTTAAAGGACCAGAATAATGTTGGTTTAATCAAATCTTTGCCTTCAAAATTACTATTAACAAAATCTTCTTGTGTTTAATTTGTACAAAAAAACTACAAGACAAATATCTATAACCATAAAAACAATATAACAGTTTCAATACAAGTAAATACATTTCTTTTTTAAAACGCAACCTTTATAAATAACCCAAACAAACGTCCATCTACACTTCCAGCTTCTCTCAAACACATAAAACCCTCTCCTCAGGAAGTCCTCAGACGCCTCCCTCCTCAGAAGCAACATCTCCCCCGTCTCTCTCCGACCAACACAACGTCTCATTTACATACATCTCAGAGACGGGATGATTCACTTCCATCAAATGTGCTGCAATTAGATAAAATCTCTCTTTCTCTTCCCTTACAGCCAGTTCAGAAACACAGAACTCATTCGTTCTGGATGGAAATGTTTCTATATGAACACAACGGGATGTGTTATAGGAGCTTGTAACGCTAATTGTTTGAATCATTTCCGAGAAGTTTCCTGAAAAGAAATCTTTATTTTGGAACTAATTAAAGGTAAAAACAGAGACAGTGCTCAATTAATACACTTCAAAGCCATTAATTCTAATTAAATATTAACCCGAGAGTCTTTTAGTGAGTGCAAAGCCGGTCGGCTCAACAGGAAACAGAATCACATTTTAAATTAAACGTTTCATTCAAAACGATGTCGTTTGTCTCCTTTCTTTAGGTTTTCTCTCTTTTCTCTGAGTTGTTTCAATCGACGTCGTTGTGTGTAAATAAATGAATACATTATTAAAACTTAACTTGACGATTCATCCTCTGGAACCACGACTGTCATTGTGGTCCCGGGGTCGGGTGAATATATCGGCTATCAGAGATTGTTTTTTGGGGCTAATTTAACGGGTCTGCCTCTGAAGAACGAGGCAAACTGAGCCTCGAACGAGCGAGAGGAAAAGCAGCTGTAGAGTCAGAGTATTTTCAGATCTAACTGCAGTGAATTAAGGGTTTATTTTAACTAGTCTGCAACAGGAAAATACAGTTACAAGGTGACTTGGAGAGGCTCAGCAGAAGAGTCTGACTCCGGGGACACAGCAGGGACAGGAGAGGCATGAAGCGGGCAGAGGAGTGAGGGAGGTCGGGGGTCAGCGAGTAGAGCCAGAATATTTAATATTTAACTTAACTCTGTTAGATAGTTAGAAACCAGAGATTGTTGGAACAGTGGAACGTCTAATAAAGACAGTTAAAGGTCTGTACGGCTGTATTCTTCTTTAATGAAGAAAATATGTTTTTCTTTTCCTTTCTTAACATTTAGTGAGTTTATTTTGTCTATTAACGCTGTGAGAGCTGCCTGAATTCATCGGCAGTCACCAATTGTCGGACGGTGTCTCTCAACCGTGTGTGGTGCCCTGTGTGAGGCTGATCCCGATCTCAGAGAACCCACCAATGATCACGCTCCGGTTCAGTCTAGTTCACAATCACTAGCTCAATGTCCGATCTGTAATCACTGACGCACACACAAAAGAAATGATTTCTACATCGTTGAGCTTCATTAGATCCAGATACAGTCCTCTACACCTGTCTCACCTCCTGGCTGCAGATCGGAGAGAGAGACACCCACTCCGGCTCTCCAATCGTCTGTCGAGTCGTCAGCTGTGATTTGACGTGAGCAGATAAAGAGTTAAACTCCTCTGTTGTCAGGGTTTTCTTTTAATGTGAACACGAGGCGTTCGCTGGACTACCTGGGGACCGGGCCAGTTTAACTGGGTCAGTTAAAGCACACACACACACACACACACACACACACACACACACACACACACAACTCCCTGTGTTTAGAGACATTGGGAGCAGAGCTGCTGCTTCAACTGTTTTGGACAGGTAAGAGCAGCACAGCTCGGATAGGTGGGGTTTTATTTAGATGTGGTAGACCTCGTTATAGGAGTCCTCTTGTAGTTGCTCCTTCAGGACCTTTTTCTTTCGTAGTTCGGCTCTTTTGTTTGTTACCTATGACTCATCTGTGCCATAAATGATTTTATTTTACTAATTCAACCTGGTTTTTATGTCGCTTTTCTTTCCTATCATGCACCAAAGTCCAATTTAGGGCTTTGTTAACCAAAGTCTGCGTGACTGCTGAACAAATGTGTGATACTGTTTGTAATAAGAAGAGTCGATGGGCTGATTTTGATATATAATTCATATAATTTATATTGTTTATAAAGGATTAACAGTTCGTTTCCAGATTTGCTTGCAGAAAAAGATAATAATAGATAATTTGGAGTTGAAGTTTTCTTTCAAATCAAACATCTTAAGATGGTGGAAACTCAACATTAAACTGGACCTCAACTATGGAAGCTTATTTCTGCCAATGTGACAGAAAAAATTCGGGTCATTATAACCAGAAACTTCCCCAAAATAATGACTTAAAGAATCTTTTTATCCCGTCACATTGGTAGCAAAGTGCGTCCGTACAGGAGAGGTTGTTCCTGAGGAGGTTCGGGTCCGTCGCTGCGTGCTGCAGATGTTCTACCCGTCTGTGGAGGCTGAGAAGAGGATGAGAGGGAAGATGAAAGCCATCGTGGACGGCCCCCTCTCATCCTCTCTACGCTGAGCTGAGGCGGCTCAGGAGCACTTTCAGCCGCAGACTCATCCAGACACGTGCTTCAAAGCGATTAGGAGGCTCATTTGTGCCGTTAGCCATCAGACTCCACAACGCCACGGCGCCCAGTTCCTCCCACCTCCGCTGACTGAGGCTGTAAAGCACACTCAGTTTGACTCAATCCCGTCACAGATTCTGCACATATACACAGGCTTATTGTATATAATGTATATATTTTATCATATTTGATTCTATTTTCTTTATTCTTTGTATCAGGGGCGTGTCTAGAGATCTGACCGGCCCACCCCTTAATCCTGACCTCTTCCACCAGTCGGGTCAAATACCCACGAAAATGTTGTGTAACAGTTAAAAAATATACTTCTTTAAGATATATTGTTTATTCCTGGAGAAATCAGAAATAAAAACGACTGTGCAGACTATTTATAGCATTTAAATCAGTTCAATATTATCCAGCTGCCAGGATTTTATTTTATTGTGAAAGCCTCGAGGTCACACATCCTGTCTGGGGATGACGACGACGACGACACTGTAACCCAGATCGCTTGAAACTGTGTGTGGAGATGGATTTATCAAACTGGCACAGCTGGTGATTGATTCAGCCAAACAGTTAATTGTGATTTTAATTCATGTTTCTAAATGTTTCACTCTTAATAACGTCGGATTTGACTTGGAGATAATTGCAGGTTGGTTCCGGTACAGAAGTCTGTGGATGCGGGTTTGTCTTTCAGAGGCTGCATCAGATTTAAAGCAAGAGTGAGGATATGGTGTCATATGAAACTAGACGACCTAACGCAGCGACTGGTACCAAACATCGGCAAGGAGGCTAAATAACGCTCCGAAGTCAGGCTAAATGTTGGTGACGGTCTCTTCTTTGCAGACATGTCCGCTTTATACTAGTTTTGACTGGAATGGGGTCCATAAACAGTGTTGGAATTGTATGAATTGGGAATGACTGGAAAGCCTAGACACATAATTAATTCATTCGTCCTTGAAGGCACCAACAGAGAGAGTTTTCAAAACAGTCCCCGCTCGCAGCCGCGTTGACTCTCCATCATCTGAGTTTGGCCATAAAATACAATATCTAAAACACATTTTTAAGTCTTTAAGAGTGGATTTTCGCAGCATGCTGAAATGAACTACAAGGCACGGACTGTAATCAAGTCGCGCTGGCAGGACACTGAGAAGCAGCTCGCTGAAATGAATCACTTCCTTTCATTCAGTGCAGTAAAAGGCCGGTAATTGCAGCGATATTTAACGCTAACATCTCGCCCTGTGGAGGAATCCTCGGCACACAGGACCACATGTCAATCTTTCAAATGTCAGAGGACCAGAGGAAAAGAAATTACAGACTCATTCAGTCCTTTTCCATCACCACTCGCTGCTATTCAGGGTCAAAGCGGGCTGCGGAGTATCCCAGCATGCACTGGGTGGAGGTCATGGCCAGGTCAGCTGCAGCCATTCATATTAACACCTTTGAGGCGTTAACAGTCGCTGTGTTTGCTCTGGTTTTAAATGTTTAATCGGTTGTTTTACTCCTACTGCATTTCTTTCATAAGGCTCTCCCAACAGATTAACTGTATTTCTGTTCACTATCAATTATTATTTTCTAAAAATAGATCAGTTGTTAAGTCTACAATATGTAAAAAGCGAAATGATTTAAGCCAAAGTGTAAAATAAACAAGATTATTTCCAGGAAAGAAAACATGTGCTAGTAAAAATGTTATTTATTTCTTGACTTTTCTCTAATTTCAGCCTGTTTCTTGTGGGAAATGTTTGCTTTTATGTCTTCAGGCCTCTATAAAAGTATTTAAATGAAACATTATAAGAAGTGAAAATCCCTCTTTGGTGGAATTACTCACATTATTGTCAACATGGCGAAGGATGCAAGGAAACAAAGCTTAATTTTAAGGGGTCACAAGGTAGAAATGTTGGGAAATTACAGTAACTGGCTGACAACAACACTGGAAACGACTGTTTTATTTTACAGATACATGATTTTTACTGTAAATAAAACAGGAAATGCTGTGATGTCTTCTTATTCGTCAGTTGCTGCCAGTTAAATAATTTTCTGGTTTTCATGGTTTCTTACAGTTACAAATATGATAAACACACGTTTCCTACTCTGTAATGATCTGTCATGATGCTGCATTGAGTTGAAGCACACGTTGCTTTGCTGGTAGATTTTTATTTACCTTGTGATTGTTTCAATGGAGGATAAAATGATATATAGAATAACATTACAGTCCTTTATTCAGTGTTTTGGCATCTGATAAATCCTTAAAATTAATGGAATTGTTATTTTAACCAGACTTCCTGGATTTTATCTTCTCACCTGTACCTGAAGCAACACAACCCCGGTCTTTGGTCTTTGTTTTTAACTTTCTAAAAGACCTAAAAAACTTAAAATAATGATCAAATTAATACTCATTTGATGTCATTTGTAGGCATGTCAGTCGGTTGGTTTGTTGGCTGAAATATCAGGATAACTACGGCACGAAAATTTAAGCAGATATTACACTTGCTAAACATCAGCATGATAGGATGTACAAAATGTTTCCGCCTCCTTATAAAGGACAACCTAAAACAATCATTATCAGTTTAAGTGTGCGCTGTGTTTACAATATTTTCCCAGCTTCAGCTTTCCATCAGACCGCCTTTTCCGACGGGGAACTGAAGCCGTAATATTGTTCAGACAGAACCAGTAATTTAACCCCACAGAACAAAGGAGGTGCTGGTGGACTGCCGCCTCGATCAGTTAGTTAGTTTGTGTTATTGGGTGACTTTAATGGTTAATTTGGATTTGATTTGGATCTGAACGTGTGCACTGGGAGTGTTAAACGTGGGGCGATTAAGATGCAGATCATGAACTGAGTGGACCCCCCCCTTAATTTACTATCATTTTTCTGCAGCTCAACAGCATCCAATAAAGGCGTAAAACAGTCCAAAAATAACACTAAAAACCTGAATAACGTTTGAGTTAAGCACTGATGTATTCTGCTGTCTCAGATTATAGCAGGCTGTTGGTGTACTCTGACCCTGGACAACTCTTTATCTGTTCTTTGCTTTTGTTTTTTTTGTTCGGTACCAGGAACAAAAGCTGTGAGCTCAAACACATTATTTCATCATTACAGCTCACTATGTTTGTTTTGACAGCTTCAAACACTGAGCTCGAGCAACAGATCAGCAGATTATAAAACATAATCAATATAATACTGTATCTCCTCGCTTATTTAAATAATACCGGTGCGGTCCGGTCAGATCCGGAGCCAAAGGACTCGCCTCCGTCCCTTCCTCAACAACTCCCTCTGCAATCAACTCTGAGTTGTTGGGTTTGTTTTTCAACCTTCAGCTGTTTCTCTGCACTTCAGAAAACACTTCAGATCCACCAATCAGAGCCTCTGAATCACCTTCCTGCCATTTAAGCGTCTGAAACAAACCCTTTGCTGTTCAGAGGCGGAAGGTGAGGTCGACTGGACTTCTGGAAACACAGAGTGCAGAAACTCTACGAGTCAACACACTGACAGAAACTCATCACTAATCACAATGTTTTTTCTGGCCTCTGTGAATCTGACGAGCAGGTTCAGCCCCCAAAAACCTCCCTCGTAGTCCGTTTAACGAGCCAACAAACACGTCAACACTGACTAAGCACTTGTGAACCCAAGAGCTGTTGAGTTTTTTCCCTCTTGTGTGGGTTTCTTTTAATCTTCACCTGTTCTGAGGCTTTGAACTAAGACACTCACATATTTGTTGGAACAAAGGAAACTACAGAAGTGGGGGAAAAAAACAAAAACCTCAAAACGTTTTTCCGATTTTAGGGCTTTTCATGCATCAGTGACTGGAATAAAAGCTTATTAAATCAGAGCTTTTCACTGTTGTTTGATGGATTAACCTTCAAAATGAAGCAAAAAGACAAAAGGCGAGCCAACTCTCTGACAGCTGTTCAAATATAAATCTGTGACACACACTGTTGTGAAAGAGCTCGCTTACACAGGAGCTCCTAAACGATGACTTCCATCGTTGTCAGTCAACTTGTACTGTAGGATTTAATTAATCTTACACACGTTATGCTCGGCTGAACGTACGACTTCTACGCTTACGGTGAGGTTGTGATGTGGTGGACCTTAAAGCACGAAGAAAAGAGGAATATAGAGCCACATGTGCTGTCTTTGTTTGACTCTCAGTTGATTCCCAATACTGCAGCTCAAAGGTTTGTCTTTAAAGGCCGAGAGAGCTCAAGATTGAATGAAGAGAGGGAGCGACGGTAGCGAGAACAAAGTGAATCAAATAATTTAAATGTTATTTTCTGATTCAATGCTGTTGTTGTTTTATTAAAGAATAATAAGGTCTGCTAATTCAGTGATAAACATTTAATTTCCTATAAATTCGTCACAATAAAAGTCTGCCATTATTTTGTTATTTAAAAGCTCTTATTATGCAGCAGCAAAATCAGGAAATGTTGGGTTTTTAATCAGCAGTGACTTAACTCGACTCCTTTAGAGCTGAAAACGAACATGAATCGTTTTGGCATTGGCATTGTTTTTCACCATTTGAGCTTTAACCGGCAGTCTTTTAATTACGTCATCTTGCACTCTTCTTCAACCTGGCGAATTGGCGCCACCTACTGCTTATCTCGATGAACCAACTCCTAACAATCACATAACGGTAGTGGACAGAAACATTTTCTTTCGCTGAATTACTCGAAATCTGGTTAAAATTTGAGCAACAACTTTCACATTAAACCTTGTTATTTGTCACATTATAATAAAGATTGTAGCCACTTTAACTATATCTTAGCCATCATTTTGCCATGACCATGATCTAGCCATATCGTAGTTGCTGTAAAATCTAACTGAACATCCAATATTTACGTTTCTCGTTATATGACAGTACACTCACAGTCAAGACCACAGCTTTAGCCACAACACGTAAAATACTAATCTAATAATATTAAAACAAGCTCACTACAGTTTATAATCGATCTTTTGACACTAGATCTGATCGCTAAACTGCTTAAATTCCAAAAATGAAGAGAATTTCTTATGTAATAATCCATCCAATCACCCAAAAGTCAGATTGTTGATCTTATAAATATAATTTCTATATCTGAATTTGAGGCGACAATAGAAAGAAGACGGGAAATGAGAAAAACTTTGCATTCATGGTTGGTGCCACGCTCTCTTCCGTTCATTCTTAAACCCATCCCTTTCTTGATATTCCTTTTGTTATAGCTTTCCTCCTCTCATTCCTTCACTCTTTCTCACTTCCTTTCTTTCAGTCTAGTCACTGCACTCCTTCTGCTCTTCCCGCAGTTCAGACCCTTTCCTGACAATCCTCCTTTCACACCCCACTAAGCAAAACACTTCTGCTATTAGCAGTTATACCATATTTTTCTCTGGAAAATGCACCGTCTCTAGTCATCTTTATGCTTGCTGCTGTAAATGTGAATGGGTCCTTCAGGTAATACTCAGTGGGAGCAGGAGCAGCTTTTGTGTTGCTCACAGCGGTTGTTTTCCTCCATTGTTCTCTGCAGAGAGCTCTGTTATGTAACGTCTCCTCAGGTCCATCCTCAGGTTTCCTTCAGGACTGATCGGATCCAGGATGTTCAGGTCTGATTTTGGCTCTTGTGGAAAGGTGAAATTCTTGTTCGACTCGAGCAGCGGGAGGCTTCATCCTGAAATAACTCGGGGTCACCATTTTGATCATTTCCCGTTTTTGTCCTGAACAGAGCCGCTGTCCTCCCACACAGCTTGTACAATACAGCAGCTACGTGCTTCATCTGGAAATAAGACCTGAATTCAAAAGGCTTCGGTTTCACAAAACCAGAAGATGTTTGCCCATATGGCTCTGAGAGAGTCTGTCTCCTAATGGAGAGTACGTTTAGCTTTAAATTATTTATTCCTTTATATCTATATTTAGTTTTAACTACTTAAAATTCCAATATCTGATGGCAAAAAAAAGTCTTGTCTAAAGTCAAGTTTCAAGACTCCAAAATTTTTTATATTAAATTGGCTGCACTACTTGTAAATTGTGCGTATATTGTACAAAAACACACACAAAAAAAACTCAAGGTCACTGAGTTCACTGTCACTGTCAGATTATAGTTTATAGAGTCATAAATTCTTGCTGTGACTCAGTCGAGATACATGACAGACTACACACTGGTTTCCTGACCAATCGTAGCTTGCTGTCTTTCACGACCTGCATCATTGGGAGGAAAGTGTTAGTAACCATTGATGGTATATAATCAGTGGAAAAAGCTTCTGGGTCTGTGAAGTGTCTTAAACCTGCATTCTATGTAACAGCCAGCAGGGGGCAGCTCCACTGGTTGCAATAACACACCGGTACCATTCAGTCTTATGGAGAAACGAGTCGACTTCTCAGTTGATTTATGAGCTCAGTAAACAGTTTCCTGATGAGTTTCTGGTCTCAGTCTCTAGTTTCAAGTCTTCTTCCATACAGCATGATGTTCATTTAGTAACTGATGGTCCCATTTAGAATAAAACAGACCATAAAGCAGGGTATGCTTTAGGGCGAGGCTACCTTGTGATTGACAGCTCATTCTCAGTGAGTCCGTCCAGCTCAACGCACCAAACTCAGATCAAACTGTCAAACTAGGCAGTGCTGATCAGATATGGAGCCAGATTCTGTTGTTGACTATTTCTCTCCTCAATTCTGTTCACAAACACATTTTTACTGTCTTTACTGTCTTACCAGATTGTGTGTGACCAGGCGGGCCGCCATTGTTTCCTGATATGGACGAGTTGAAACTTAGCAGTCATTGAGAGCAGCTCAACTCAAAGTACGTCACCTCTGTTGGCAATGACAAACCAACATGGGGACATGAATAACGCCAAACTGGAGGATTCAAAACGGAACTCCACAAACTGACGGGTGACGTTACAATAGGTTCACACATAACACAAACATGGCGTCTGAAGCTTTGTGTATGATACCGGATGTCTTGCGTCCTCTGTTTCACAGTTTCGCCTCACAGCATCATCATTCATCTCTCACTTAGCCATGTTTACCATTGAGGAGCGCTCTGTGCTCCTACTGGCCAACTTCCACCAACACGTCGTGTAAATGACGTGCTCGTCTTTCTGTCTGAATGTCGTGAGGTGTCCCCAATGCAGCTGATGACTGTGATTCACTATACAGGATAAAATCATTATTCGTCGTGTCTGACGGCCATGTTTGTTCCTGCCGCCCTACCTCTGTCAGGTTGGGCGGATATTATGTTGTCTAAAGCCAGCAGATGTTGAAATTCAAGTCAAAATTAGACATTTGATACCAGCGATTTACATTCTGATGAGGTATAATCATTTTCACGGTCAGAAAAATGACACGTGAAGATGTCCTGCCACAGTCTTCTTGCATAATTCATGAAAGACTGAATGTTCCTTTATAGTGAGAAGAGCTTCTGTGTTACCAGCTGACAATGATCACAGTCTGTCTGTTGTACGCACGAGGTGATCAGGATGAAAAATCTGCCTCACGTCCTGAAATGCAAATTCTTTCTCACACAGACAAGGAGAAGAAGAAGGAATCAGACTGAATCCAACCGAATGGCAGACATTAAGAACAACTACAGAAACAGCCAGTCTTCTCACTGATGGCGTTGTTTGTTCATGTAGCTCATATAGAGGCATCAGTATTAAACTGAGACTTGTAGAAACATTAATAGGGCTACCTATAACGATATAGAGGTTATGATTTGATATATAATTGTGGTGTACTTGTACAGTTATTTGTCCAGCCACAAGTACAGTATGTCAGTACAGGCATCTGAACAAAGACACGACCCAAAGTATTCAAGAAATGTTCTTAAAACTCATGGTATCACCAGTCAGATCGATGCTCTGGTTGTTCAGTTGTTTGTACTAAACATCGAAGTGTAGACGGAATACTTCAGCTGGTGTTTTGTTGGCCAATGACAACAAGATGCAAAAGCTATTTAATCATGCTCCAGTGGAAGCAGGAAAGCGAATCCACTTCTTCTTCAAAACAGACAAAATGATTTAAGGTTCTGTGTTGTGTCGTGTGTGTGAGCCAGCGAGGAGTCATTTTCATCCTGAAAAGACTGAGATATAAAAAAATCACTTCGTAGACCTTAAATATCCCTGGAACACTTAAAGGCCTCAGTGAAGAGGTGGAGGAACCGGCAGAACCTCTTAAATTAGGCCTCAAATGTAAACAGTGGCAGTTTAAAGAACCATACAGCTGTTATTATCACGTTTTAGCCGTTAACTGTAAATAAATCCTCAGATCATTTACTTAAGTAAAAGTAGCAATACTGCAGTGTAGAAAAGCTCTGTTAGAATTCAAAGTCAGTAAACACACTGAATAAAGCAGTTCCACCTTAAAAATCACCGCTTCTCCCACACTGTTGGACAGACAAAGGACGTCCCGGAGGTTATCACCTGCCAGTTATGACGCAAAATGCCAATAAATCATACATATCTAAATACGCATGAAACCCACTTTTTATAGTTTCAAATAACTAATTAAAACCAAATCAGAAAAATAAAATCAGCAGGATTAGATCTACTTGAAAGACAGAAACCATATTTGGGTAATATTTATTTGACGTGGTTTCTTTAGTTTGTCTTTTGGGAAGCTTTATGAGCTATACTGCCTTCAGCCACCAGGGGGCGATTGAGATGTCTGCTCCACTATTGGAGAGCTGTTGTGTCGTCCATCTGTATATATGTTGATGGTGTGAAACCATACAGGTTATATCATATTCACCTCACCTCTACAACAGGGAAGAGGTCTGACTCCGTTATTTATCTACACCGGAAGTGGGAACGTTGCGTACATTCTCACCTTGACCCCACATTTAATGAAATATGTGATCAGCTTTAATAGTCCAACGTACAGCATGACGGACTGACAGAGCTGGAGGGACAGGACAGGACAGACTGTAGACGTCGGCTAAACATTGGTAAACATCGGCTGGTATTAGATCAGCTCTCCCACACAGCTCTGGGATCAGCTGCTGTTTTAATAGTCATGGTGGCGGCTCAGTGTGTTGGTATTTGTGTTCGTAACAATATGAACAACACAAGTTGTCTGAGTGGACGTTCATCAAAACGTCTGTTAATGCTGTGTTTCTTCATCGAAAACACTGCGGAGTCACAGCGGAGACTCATCTGGTCCAGCTTTCACATGACGTGGACTTTATTAAATATTAAAATATTATAAACAATTACAGTTTTAGTTTTAGTTCATGTTGATAAATCAGCTTCCAGACGGAATAAAGTAAAAATCATCTGCTTTTGTAATTGTTTGTGTAAAGGAGCAGTGTCTAGCTTTTAGTGGCATCCAATGGTTGCAGATTACAACCGCCTCGCCTCACTAAACTACAGTGACAGTGAAGTGCACAAAAAACGTTAAAGGTGGACGAGGCGGACTCCATATTAGAGGATAAAAACTATTCCTATATCAAGGTGTTTATACACTAATGAAAACATACCTATGGATATTATATTTGTTAAACGGCATCAAAGTTATGCCAATCTTCTTACATTCACCTTTAAAAGGTAACTTATACATGTTTTAGATCAAAATGTGCAGAAAGACCTCAGATATCTGTATAATTAGTCCTAGAGCTCTGTGTAAACTTTTGTTTTGGTGTTTGAAATGGGTTTATCAAAAATGATGAATATATAAATAAAATAATATTTAAATGTCTAATAAATTAGTTTCACACAAATATCGACTGACACACAAACCCAGGCAGACTTCTCTTCCTCATAATGTGCTGTGGGAATCATGTACACTCTTACAAGAATATACACCTGGAAGAGAGAGTCTACAGATTCAGACAGTATCTGAACCATATTTCTGTGCTGTATTATCGCAGCGATATTGAAATTGCTCTTGAAAAGTCACCACAGAAACATCAAGCTAATGTACTGCTAGCTGTAAGGTAGTTAACACTGTAGTTTTTCAGTCTTTTCAGTTGAATATCTGTAGTGGATGTAGTAAATAACGAGTTATACAGATTTAATTGCATTTGTTACCTTATCAGCTGAAAGTCTTCTCACTCCTCATGGATCAAGGACATTTTTTAATTAGTTAAAGTGTAAAAAATCTGGTGTACTATTAAGGATTTACTTAAATGTAACAGGATGTGTGGACCTTTGTCTGCACAGGTTGAGAGGTTTGTGTTTGCTGCCACTCCGGAATAATATCTAATAGTTTTATTTAATTAGTTTATTGTCCCTGTGGTGGGTTTGTAATGTTATTTTATTGTATTAATGTATTTGCATTAATTTACAAGTTGGTGACCAACCTGTACATTTTACAGCATTACTTTTATTATTATTATTGTTATTAGTCTGATTTAGTCACTTTAGTTTCTACATTTTATAGGTTTTATTTTCCTGCTGTATGTTGTACTGGACATAACACTGATGCTTGAAAAGTAACTCTTTGACATCTGTATGTCACAATAAATGAATTTGGGGGAAAAGATCATGTGTAGTAGGTTGTGGGAACCAATCAGGAAAGAGACTTTTGACTTGTCAGCAACAGGAACACGAAGTTAGGAGACAAAAGTGGAAATGGCGGCTGGCAGGAGGTCAGTGATTTCAGACACATCCTGGTTCTATTTAAAGAGATACTCCACCCGAACACATGAGTTATATGACTCTACTGTGAGGAAACACGTCAATGCTGCTGTTAAAATTAACATTATTACTAAATGTATGAAAAGTTACTGACATAGTGTTAACGCCCTCTAACCCTGGACTTAATATGTTTATATTGTGACGCAGTTGTTCGGACTTTAGACGCTGTAGAAGCACCGGACTGCGATCTTTACCTTGATCCGACACTGACAGCCTCTCTGAGCCGCTTAGCTACAACACACAGCAACTATTACAAACGGTCATGAATGTGCTTCTAGTGACCGTAAAAGCTCCAGCTGCAGTCTGACGTTAGCTCTGTTAGCTCTGTTAGCTGTGACTACCAGCTAGCTGTTCCTGCTACGTTGCTGTGGTTAGTCTGTCAATCACTGCGGTCGGTGTCGAGGCCACGCCCTCTGAAGTCGTTGTCCTTTGCAGGTCTCTGATGCATTATTTTGAATTTACTGAACTGAAGGTTGCAGTTACACTTTACTCTGACTGGTTCAGATCCAACCCGGTTTAGTTCCAGGCAGATAAATTCAACACTTCCAGTATTAAAGAAAGGCAGTTACACCACCACACTTACCTATCGTCAGCAGTCCCATCAAACTTTTCCAATGGCCTTTACTGATTTCTACGGGTCTCTTCTGGTCTGTCCTGGCCTGGTCTGATCCACTCTACAGAGTCTGGCTGGATTACGGGTTTGGTACTGGTTTGGCCTGATTCTGGCTTCTAGTTCTGGTCCAGCTTGAGGTGCCAGGTTCTTGTGTCTCTGGTTGGGTTGTGGTTTTGCTTGGACCTCAGCAGAGCAGCTTTCAGAGAAGTTTCTTGTGGATTGTTGTAATCCTGTGAGTGACAGAATGAGTACTTTCTGCAGGAGGTGAAGTAGTTTCTGAAGATGCTTTAGTTCCTCTTGTAGAATGAGCAGAATCCGCAGGAGGTGGAGCAGCTTCACAGTCAACGCTTAGTTCAACTGTAGTTATTGAGTAGTAATCCTGCAGCAGAGTGAGAGGTCTCAGAGTTTCAGATTGTATTCTGGGAGCTGCCCTGCCCATCCTGTAGAAAGGGGAGGAAAAGAGGGAGGAAGAGCGAGAGGAAGATAGGGAGGAGGCGGGTGGGAGGTAAAGGAGAGGGAGGCCAGGATGTGAAGGAGGGGAAGGGAGGGGAAGAAGAAAAAAAAACAACATGTCAGGAGAGGAGTGTACAGAGACAGCGGAGCGTGCTGTCTTGCAGTTTAAATCAGAATTGGGTCAGACACAGTTTCATTTTGTGGAGGCCATTTCAGGTTCAGTCAGTTACACAATACGAAGCAGTTGTATCGGTTTGCATGGCAACAAGGACCGACCGAAAGAGTCGTAAACGCTGTTTCTATGTGCTGCTACGCTGGTAGTATTATGTAAAGTTCTAAATATTGATCCGTCTTCCTGTTTCTATTCTCAGACGAGCACAAAAACTAGAAAACCGGTGGTGGGACTCACTAGTGCAGCAGACTAGGGATTACTGTTAGCCTAAGTTAGACAGAGACACAATAACTCGGTGATAACAACTGGATTGACGTGATGGAAGACAACAGAGGAGGAAACAGAGCAGAGCTGCATGTAAAGCAAGTGGAGACATGTTTGTCCAAATGCTTCATCCATCCAGTCAAACTTTGGGAACCAATGAACCGATTCTTAAACTAACCTTCTCACTTTAATTATATTAATTGCATCTTGTTTTATAAAATAGATTATTAACTTATTGCTGGCCTGTTGTTTAGTGTATGATTTATTGATCGTAATGTTCTATATGACGTAAGGTGATCCTTACTAAATAAAATGTGTTGTTATTATTACCTATATTATTATTCCCGACTCCGACTTCGGACTTCCGATGTAAACGAAACGCACCATTAACCTAAATATCGGCACTAACCTGTACTTGGATATGCTTGTGGATTACTGTTACTGATTAGTCAGTTAGCAGCATACGATTGGCAGTCTGCTTTAGGAACCAGCTGTTGACCTTTAGTAGCCTATTAGCAGAGGGCTGTTAGCATACTGGTAGCCAGCTGGTAGCCTGCTAATAGCTAACAGCATGCTAACCAGCTGGCGTGTGTGGGTCTGTGGAACCGGTATGTTTCCATGGCAACGCCGACAGCAGGAGGACATGTTGGAAACAAGAAAACAATAAAAAAAAAAAAAAAAAACTTGACAAAGATTAGAAGTACTTCCTGTGACCAACACTTCCTGTTTCCCGTCTGGGTTGCCAAGGAAACGGATGTTTGGCAGGAAAAAGCCGAGAAGCTGGACGGCACTGATAACACACACACACACACACACACTGTCATTGTGTGTGTGTGTTGGACACTGGTCTCGCATTAGTCCGATCCAGAGTCTGTAGATCCGGTTCCTGTTGATGTGACTCTTTAACTCGGAATATTTAATAAAGTTAATCTGTTAATCTGTTAATCTGTTAATCTGTTAATCTGTTAATCTGCGATGGTTTCAGGTGTTTGGGGCTGAATGAAGTTGATTTCCAGCACTTTCTGTCATGCAGTGAAGTTGAGGAAGCGTTTGACTACATTTGCATCCGTCATGTGTCCGTGTTCCCGAACCAGAACTGATCGGATCCTGATCGAAACCCGTCACACACACACACACACACACACACACACACACACACACAGGAACTGGATTCTGAAGCGGTCCAGTTGTGGTCAGATCACAAGGATGCTTTTCATTGTTAGGTGTGAACAAGATGTGTGTGTGTATGTGTGCGTGTGTCCTGAAAATGTAGCTCCCTTGGCCATTACCATGGTAACCAATGGCAGGAGATGATAATACACACTGTATTATCATCTCTCTCTCTCTGACACACACACACACACACACACACACACACTCTCTCTCTATCTTGTCAAGTTTCTCACATCACTGGGAATCTAAAAACTGAGGCAGATCTGCTCAGTTTTTTCTCTTCGCATTAAAATCCTGACGCCCTGTTCGCAGCCCCCCTAGAGGCTGAAACGAGCATTACAGCCAACATTTAAGTGATGGATGAAACGAACAACGTACCGGTGATCAGGGTTGGAGTTTAATAACGTTTTATTGAATACTGAATACTTAAGAATCAGTCATTTAATGAATTCTAGCTTCAACTTAAACCTGCAAGAAACAAGCATAACTTGTTATCAAATAGTTGGTTATTGGTCTTTAATATGGTCTCCACCAACTCCAGAGGGAAATATGTGTCTCTTCAGCTGCTAAATGCTCCATTATCTTCCCCAGTTAGTCTCTAACTGCGTATGTTTGCAGCTGAGCAGGTACTGCAGCTTTATCTCTGAAACAACGACACTCAATATAAGGATTAATACATAAAGACTCATCACTACCAGAGACACATTATCGGTGTTAGCATTAAAGGACCAGTGTGGAGGATTTAGTGGCATCCAGCAGTGAACTGAATAAACGTGTAGGTGGCAACAAAAAATGCCCCTAAAAAAAGTCCCTATCTCGAGCCAGTGGTGTGTGTGAACATGGTGGTTCAACATGGCCTCTACAGAAGAGGACCCGCTCCCTCTGTAGATAAAAACGTCTCATTCTAAGGCAACGAAAACACAATGATTCCTACATTCAGTTGATTATACCCTAATAAAAACATACCTGTGAATATTATATTTTTACATTTCTGCCGGAAGATCCTCCTCAATGTTACACACAGCAGCTTCAATACAAAGTTATAATAAAATATCGATTATAGCCAATAGAAGTTATAATTAACTTTCTTTCACAAGGTCCCAGAACTATCACATTCATTACATTTCTAAGTATATATCTACTAATGGAGGGGTGGTACGATCGACTGACCCAAACTGTCAGGTTAATCGGGTTAGTTGGGGAAATGGCGCTCCACCGAGTGCTGTCACATGTCCCTCAGGCGCATCCTTTGACCGTCTTCGAGGCGTCGTTTGTAGTTTTTTTTTAGCATAAACGGAGAAACAAACTACAAAACGGAGCTCAGCAGGAGAGCTGAGAGAGGTCCAGTGACGCCAGTAGAATGACTTTTTATTTACAGTCTGTTGCATAATTTTCATGCTAGAACGAGTTTGCTCTGAACTGTAAGAAGAGTGCAGTGTTGCATCGTGGGAAATGCAGTCTTGTAACTGCATTTCTTCTTCTTTTTTTTTTTTAACTATCTGAGGCATGTCTCATTTTGCTCCTGTGGAAATGTTCATTGAGGCCAGCGAAGCAGTTTAACCTCTGACCACCAATGCCGGGGTAGGAGGCGCTCAAGGCGAGGCCCTTACTGTCGCCGTGCTGGGCTTAACGCGTTGCCATGACAACCACGTGATGTTAAAGAGTGTCAGTGCTGCAGAAGACGAAGATCCACTTCCTGTTTGAAGTGTTTGATTTTTTTTTTTGTGTGTTGAGCAGATCATCTCTTTAGATAGACGGTCTGAGACTACGGCCTACACACTCTCTGCTGCTGCTTACATAACACACACACACACACACACACACACACACACACACACACACACACACACACACACGAGGACGGTAAAGTGATGCTGGAGGAAACAGAAACAGGAAATAAAAAGACAACTCACAGAGAGAGAGAGAGGGGGGGGGAAGACTAATGAAAGAAAGAAAGGACAGGTGGGTGGGACAAAATATTTAAAGAAAGGAGAGGAAGATAAGAGATGAGGAAAGAGGGAGGAAAAGGAAATAGGGTCAATAAAGAAAGATGAAAGACGGGGAATGAAAGGAGGCTAGGAAAGGATGTGAGAAGAGGAAGGAAAGGGATGGAGTAAAGGAAAGGGGAGGAAAGGAAGCAAGTGAGGAATAAGGGAAGGAAATGGTGTGAGGAGACGAGTACGGAGTAAAGAAAAAGGAAAGAGGTGAACAGGAAGAGAGAAGAGGCAAGGAGGCAACTGAGGATAGTAGGACAGAGTAAAGAATATAAAGAAAGGATGGAAGGAAAAGAGGAAAGGAGGCAAACGAGACGAGGAATAAGAAAAAAAAGGGAATGGATGTAATTCCTGAAAGGAGAGAAGACGAGAGGATGGAAAGGACAGACGGCAAACAAGGAAGAGAGGGAAGGAATGACGAGATGTTAGAAGGAAAGGACGCAAGGTAACAGAAGGAAGGAAACGAGGGATGAGGAAGGAGATGAAGAGAAGAGGGAAGAACGAAAGGAGGCAAGGAAAGGGAACAGAGGGAACAGGACAGAGGGGTAAAAACGAGATGAAGGAAAGGATGAAATGAATAAGGAAGAGAAAAAGAAGAGAAGGAAAGGAATATAGGTAGGGAACGCAGAGAGGAAAGAAGGAAAGGAAAGGTGAGAAAAGGAAGCAAAGGGATGAGGGAAGGAGATGACAGTACGGAGGGAAAAAACAAAAAAGGAGAGGAAGAGGAAGAGAGGAGGGCAAACGAGGAAAATATAGTAGAGGAGGCAAGGAAAGGAAGAGAGGAGAGGAAGGAAGGGAAGGAAAAGAGTGAAGGAATGTAGACGGAGGAGGAAAGGAAATAAAGAGACGAACGGACGACGAGAGGTAAAAAAGGTAAAGTAGGTAAAGAACAATTTGTCACGACTTTTAAAGTTAAAGAACCGGCAGCAAGTGAGCGACACACACACACACACACACACACACACACACACACACAGCTGCAGAGAGAGAGAGAGAGAGAGAGAGAGAGAGAGAGAGACTCACCCAGAAGATCACCGACTCGTTCTCCATGATGATAAACTGAAAAGAAAAAAGGAAGGACTGATGGAGAGAGAGAGGGAGAGAGGGAGAGAGATGATGGAGGAGAGAGAGAGATGATGGGAAAAAAAGAAGAAGAGGAAGAAGAAGAGGAGGAGGAGGAGGAGGAGGAGGTGCATCTGGAGACGAAAAGAGAGAGAGAAGAAGGAGAAGAAGGAGAAGAAGGAGAGAGAGGAGAGAGAGAGAGGGAGAGGCAGGATGAGTGGAAGGCTGGTCGGTTCAGCCCACACACTGCTAGCATGACACACACTCTGTGTGTTACGAGTGTGTGTGTGTGTGCGTGCACGTGTGAGTGTGCACGCCGTCTCCCACTCCAATGCGTGGGTTAGAAAACACACCTCTCTCTCTCTCTCTCTCTCTCTCTCTCTCTCTCCCTCTCTCTCTCTCTCCCTCCCTCTCTCTCTCTCGAGCTGAGCGATAGAGAGAGAGAGAGAGAGAGAGAGAGAGAGAGGGGTAAGCAGCGTGGGTGTGGAGGAGCGGCCCCGTCACTATGGCAACGATGCAATAGCAAAAAAAAAAAGGATTCAGATTCAGCATCCAAGCATCATCATCATCATCATCATCACTGGCCAATGATGACAAGCCCTGATGCATGATGGGGGATTAAGAAAACAGCTGTTGAATCCATTTTTTATTTCGCCAATGTTTGATTTCATGACATTCTTCTATATCGGCCAATCAGAGCACACGTGGCAGGAGTCACCTGACCCCCCCCTGCAGGAGACGAAGAGGGTGTTTTCCACATGTGAAGTCGGAGACGTCGGAGGATCACCGACTGTGTTTACACTGACGGTTGAATCTGTCAGCGGCTCCATTCACAGGCTGTTACACAGCAGCGTACCTGCTGATGGGAATATTCCAGTTCTGCTGCTTTTATTAAAGAGTTGAAGAAATAATATTCCAGGAGTTTTCCCTGACAATACAGGACAGATCATCCGACCAACAGTCGGGTTTCAAACTGAATCCTCACCCAGGTTCAAGTAGAAGATCGTAGTGAGGGGCTAAAGTATAAGGACAACTTTTCCAGGATATTTGGTCATTTTAACCAATTTCCAGATGTTTCCACGACTGGAAAACTAGTCTCTCACGTTTGAACTTCAGTGGACATTTAACTTCCATTAAACTGTAGCTAACAGCGCCGCCAGTGGCCGTTCAGTGAACTGCATCCTGGGCGTCAGTCGGCCAACAGAGACAAACACTGAACGCTGTGAAATAACTGACAGTCATATTTAGAATAACGTTACTATCTGCTATGTTCCTATATTTTATCTGGACCGTTAGCTCCATGCTGCTAACTAGCTCACCGTTTACAAATCAGCCGGACAACACCAGCGTTAGCCAACTAAAAGACATTTTGCTCGCGATAATGTTAGCGAACAAAGCGAGCTAAAATTTATCAGACTCAGGACAAAATAACCTGTAAACGCGCAGAACGATCAAACCAAACATATCGTATTTCGACTTTTACTTAAGTAAAGGACCTGAATTCTTCCTCTTCCTCTGGAGGATTCACATTCACTTCAACACAATCTAAGTGTGTTTGAGCAGCATCTAGTGGCCTTTAGAGGAACTGCAACAATGGCTTTAGTTCGACATTTTGGGGAATAATAATTGTATAATTTCCCCTTGAAATCAATGACACGAGGTGGTTCAAACTCTACCGCTTTTGTCCACAGGGGGCGCCAGAATCAACACAAAATAAAAGTTCCTTGTAGCTGCTTTAAGTAACATTTTCAATGCAGGACTTTAACTTTAACAGAGTATTTTTACAGTGTTGTGTTAGTGGGGACACTAATAGGGGAACTTTTCATTCACTGCTGCTGATCTAACAAGCTTTAGTTTGATGACAGTGAATATAAACAATCTTTTTAATCTTCTTATGTCGAAATTAGAAAACGATAAAACAAACTGTCATCAGATAAATCACTGAGGCTCGTGTTCAAGTCACGATCACAACAATGAGTTTTGCAGTTATTTATGTGGCTCGAAAGGTTCAGCCGGATGTCGCAGCTGTTTGTTTGAACTGTCAGTTCTGCGTCAGTATATATGAAACAAACAAAAGTCCCACTCTCACAGAGTTGATCACACTTGATGGATTGGATGAAGCATCAATAGATAAATAAACCTCTAATCTCTGGCTTCCCTCCTCTATAGATCTGCTGCTCACGTCATCCACTGCAGCTGAGAGAAAATGAGACAACAGTGAGGGCAGGTGGAGCCTAAATGTGATCAGTGGAGAGAATAAACCGACTGCTGTGAGATTCAGTCTGAACGAATACTCAAACTCCAAGTAATAAAGATTAGAGATGGCATGTGCGACACCGATGCTGCAACCTCGATTATCTGCCAGTAGCATCTTTTCCCCTGTTAATAATTCAATATCATGATCAGTTGTGAAACAAATATTCTACTCCAGTGAAGGAAGGAATATAAGCCCACAACATGAATTATCCAAATACTGCTGTTTCTTTCTATTTAAACCTTTTCACACTGAACTTTTAGCTGCATTTTTAATTCTCAGCAGCATCCAAACATTCAAAATTAAATTTAAATTAAAGCTGCAAGCCGCGATGATCGGGCCCTCGCTGTCCGCGCATGTCGGGGTGTGCTGCATACAAAGTTTTACTTCATCTTTCCAGTAGGGGCGCTATGAGTATGACTGAATGTTGGCATGTAGATGTGTTCAGGGCGGGATTCTTATCAGACGTGAAGTTTAGCTGAGATTGGACAAAGTACACTGAAGTTATGACAACTTCCTGTTTAATGGCGAATCGCCAAAATTCGATGGCAACTCACGGGCAGGATTTAATGAAAGTTTCAGCAAATGTGACAAAAAATTATTTATATAAAAGTTACCTAGTGCAGCTTTAAGTAAATTGTCTAATCTAACGATGGTTAAGTGTCGAGGACGAGAAAACACCGAACTGGTCAAAAAAGCAGATTATTATTATTATTTGGTATAAAACTTTCCCTAAATAAGCTTAAATTTCCAAGAGTTACTGAGTTTACTGTTTGGGTTTATACTATATTACAGTTTTTAATATAATATGAAACAATAATGTCTTATAATGTCTGTCGGTCCTCAGTTTACTAAATTATATAAAAAGGCTCCCTTAAGGAAAAAAAGCTGCTTTAAATAACCGGACAACCTGTGACGCAGGTGTTTGTTTGCAGTCATAAACTAATACAGCAGTATCTATATTTATATACACACACTCTGACTGCCACAGTGAGCTGAAGAGCTCAGACTTATTTGTGTAACCAATAACATAAACTAGATAAATAACACTTAATTTCACACGCTGTATCAGAGTTATTGATTTCAGGATAAAGAACGTGTCGGCTTTAATGGACTGTTACTGCTGGGATTCAGAATTCAGTTCATACTTCTAAAATCATTTATTTTCTAATCTCTGCACACACACACACACACACACACACACACACACACACACACACTGTATTTCTAACACATTTTCATTCTTTGAATTGATCCGTTCATGGTTACAGAAGAGAGTTTTATTAGCACATAGAAAGCAATTTACTGGTGTCGGTTTCATGGTCACAACCTGCTACAGTATAAACGATATCAATGAAAACCAGCCCGGATGATCAGAGTTGTTTATTTATTTGTCAGGAACAATGTGTTTGTATGTTCATCTGTGTGTAACTGATAGAGAGGCACAATGTGGGTTTTATTTTTACAGCCGACACCGATAAAATAACCAATATGTATTTTAAAGAGAAGTTTCATAATCTGTAGTTTTTACACCCCTGAGGGTGAGACAGGCTCAGATGTAGTGAGTCTTGTTTCCAGTAAAAGTGCATTAAAATAAACCATCATAGAACATAAAGCCTAGAATTAAAGAATTAAAAAATAATTATTAAAATCAACCGATAATTTATCAGATGTGATTTAATTAATCCCAATAATTTAAAATAATATATATTTTCCATTATATAAAAATGTATTGATGTAATAATTATGGTGCATCCGTAGTTACTTTTACTGTCAGTGTACCTGCAGACATCAGGTTTGGTTGGTTGTCCAACATTCAACATTTTAGCATAACTTTATGTCACATTTATGTCTCATTGTTGTACTTTCAGCTGTAGATAACAATAATTACTAATAATATAATTATTTAGAACCTGGATTATCAGCACAAAATGCAAGAATGAATGTATGGACAGACAGTTTTTACTTAAATCAGATACAAAAAGATTTCAAACTAATATTTAGAGCCTTTAAAGCTCTTTTCTGTTCGGAGGAAACTTAAATCAGAGTGTTGCTTGGATTAAAATACAAACAGCCGGTAGGTGCAGCGTTATAGCGCCCTCTGCTGGACTGAAGGAGCCTGAACTCTGGTTCTTATTGTCTCCAGCTGATCTGTAACCAGAGGAAAGACGAGGACCCTGAGCTCCAGTCAGTGTTTCCATCCACAGCCTGCAGGGAAACAGTTCGTTTGGATAATATTAAAATAACATTTCATGGTTCCAGCTGCTCAAATGTTTGAAGATTTGCTTTGACTGATTTTAATATTTTGAGGTTTGGACTGTTGGCATTGTGATGGTTTCACTTTGAGCTTTATTAATTAGACTAACAACTGTTTTTATTATCCAATGGGAAAATAGTTTTCTGGTAAAAGTGGAAAGAAAAATAGTTGTGAAAACTGTGAAGATATAAGGCTTCACATGAGAATATAAACATTTTAATCTCAAGTTTAGACAAAATTCATTGTCTCTTTAAATTGAACATTCATTTGAAATGATAAATATCAGGTTTGCACTGAATCAAACTGACATACAGCCCTTCCTGTATCATACTAGATTTAGTCACTATGGAAGCCAATTCCTGCCAGCAAATTCAAAAAAATTGATGAAAACTCACAATTAGGTGATAAAAAGTCTAAATTATTGGATAAAAAAAGTCCAAATTTAGATACAAAGAAAAAAAAAGTCATAATTATGAATAACAATGAGGATATTTTATTATCAAACCCACATTATCATCTTATGTTTGTGTTTTACTGGCTATAGGCTTCCACAGGGTTATTCTATCTATCTTATCCCATAAGAATATATTATAAAATGTTGTGTATGTTTGAAAAGAAGGAAAAGAAAAAGAAAATAACAATAATGTTTCTTTCTTTATGTATTTTGTAACAATCCACAAAGTTTAATCAGAAGTTGAGAATCTGAAATCATTTTAAACAGTTAATAAAACCAACTGCGGCCTCATAATTTGACCGATTTAATAAAGTTAAATGGACGTGTGCTCAGCTCACATGGTGCTCTAAGTGCTCCACTGTGTCCACGAATGAGTTAATGGAGAAACTAATTAGCAGATTGATCCATAATGGAGATAATCAATCCACCTTAAACAACCTCCACAAACCTGTTTCTCCACTTTGGGGATTTTTCAGCGCCGTCGGATCAAAGTTTCCCCACCGAGCTGAAAATCTGTATTTTGGGATTTACATTTTAATTTCAGGCTGAACCCCCCCCCCACTGATAACCTGACAGCCTAGTTACCATAGCAACCACCCACCTGCTGGGGATTATAACCTGTTTAATGTGTATCCGAGGTGCGTTCAGGTGTCGGGGCTCCACAGCATGCAAAGCGATGTCATTACGAGTCCCAAAGGATCGTCTGATCGACACGCAATAGACCTTTTTCACAGCAGCCATTTTGACATGAAACAGTAGGGTAAACACAGGTGTTACCGATGGCACGAGCAGAGCCTTTCCAGTGAGCCAACCTGCACAATAGCAGCTGTTGTTGGTCCGGGACTGGGGAGGAACATTAGTTTCAGTATAAGTTTATTCATAATTAATTTTATGTTACAGAAAATTCATCTCAAATATTGTTATTTTTTATAAAAGTTACCAACTGCAGCCTTAATATCAGGCTGCAGGCGCGTAGCTGTGACCGTCGGCAGCATTTCCAAAATAGATTTGATGCCTAAAGTTCGCTGCAACTCCTGACTGACACTGAAGCTGAAATTTAAACTCACACTCAGTTTTACAGTTAAACTTTTCCAGGACAACATCGTTCATTTCCAGGAGATTTGGTCATTTTAATCAATTTCCAGGCGTTTCTACGACTGGAGAACTAATCACTAAATTCCCAGGTTTCCCAGGACGCCTGGGAACCTGGAATTATACGTTTATAAATGTAATAAAAAGATAAAGACAGCAGACGTAAACCGGCTGTTTGAAGTTCATTTATTTAGAAAAAGACTGACTTTCATAATCATCCATCACATTTAAACACAGAGAAATATTTCACAGAAACTAAATACAAACATCAGAAACTCTAATAATCAGTACTCTGATTACTGTAATCTGATTACTACAGGATACTGTGGTTACATGGTACAGTCAGTGTTAAGGTTTGTTATGTTTCACTACATTCGGCTCTGGTCGGTCTCCAGAGGTGCGTTTGTTTTATGTCTCTTTGTGTCCCTTCAGTAACAGATCCATGTACGCTCCCGTCACCAGACTCTCCTTCGAAACACCGAGCTTCTCCATCAGATCCTCGGCCACCTTAAAAAAACCACACAACAACAGTTTAAAGCATGAACTCTGACCCACGATGAGAAATGAACCCAGGAGTTACGGGTTCTTCCCTACGGAAGCTCATTACCGCCAATATGACGGTAAAAAGAGGATTCTTTAAGTTATTATAATGAGAAACTTTCTTAGTATCTCCATATAATTAGAAACCTTTATTAGGTGTGATAAAACTGATGACATGTGGAATGCAATAATTGTGTTCTTGAATAAGATGTTGGGCACACTCATTATGTCTTTTGGGATTTCTACCAGATAATGCTCAAATGTCTTTTGGGATTTCTACCAGATAATGCTCAAATGTCAAAACGCCGAAAATCCTGGTGTCGTTTATCTATGATAACGGGGCGCAGGATAACTTTACTTCTCTCCCACTTTGTCCACTTTTAAGGAATGGATAGAAGTACTAAGCTCAATGGCGAGCTATGAGCGGGTCACCTACAGAGTAGCTGGGAGGGAAGATCTATTTAATGCAGTCTGGGTTCCGTTCCCAACTCAACTGCTGCTACCGACCTCTGCAGAATCTGTTATTTGGTTCAGGTACAGGATGTGTGTACTATGTATTTATATCTATGTTTTGCGAACTCCTTTTTATTTTAGGAGACAAAGGATCCTGTCATTGAAAGTTTCTCACTATAATGACATAAAGAATCCTTTTATCCCCGTTATATTGGAGTAAATGTGCTTCCATACATCCCACATACACCATATTATTACATTTCAACTTTCAGGGTTGACCCCAGTTAACATGCAAACACTCAGTAACCGACCTGCTGCCCCTCTTCAACTGTCTGCTCTGGACGCATCACCACCTGAACAAACAAACAAACAAACAAACAAACAAACAAACAAACAAACAAACAAACAGGTTACTTCCTGAACTGTGGATCCATCCTGTTCACACCTGTTCGTCTCAGTGGGAAACAGATTTCCACTTCATTAACCGGCTCCTCTGGGAAATCTCACACACATTCAGAAAACTCCAACAACTATAATCAAACGTCTCTGAACGGTCGGCAGGCGACGCTTCACCGCCAGCTGTCGCACTTCAACCCACAGAGTTTTATCCTCACTGTGAAGCATCGCGTTAGAAAAGGTTGATGGAAACCAAAGAATTAAAACCTGTTTTGAGGTGGTTTTTGCTTTTATTTGATAGAACAGCTCAACATGGACGGGAGACGGAGAAAGAGAAAGAGAAAGAGAGAGAGAGAGAGAGAGAGAGGATAGATGTCCCTCTGTTTAAGAAACCATTTTCCAGGACCTTCCAGGACCTTTCCAGGAGGTTTTCTGGACAATTTAAGAAAGCACTTGTCTTTTCAAATGGACTCAATCACGTATGTCTTCTTTCAGAAGTCATATTTTCTTACATTATGGTATCATATCTCATAATATATTTCATAATAAGGAGATCATTTGTCATTATTGATTATTAATCAGCCAGACACAGAGAATGAATTTACTTCTATTGTGAATGTGCTTTCATAAAAACAACATTCAACCTTAAGATAATATTTAACCTTGTAGAACTATATTCATTATAGATTATTGTTTGATCTATAAAGTGTTAAACTCACAGATATTAAATATTATAATGATATAAAATGAACAAACAATCCTCATATTTAATAAAGTGAAACAGAATATTTGGTTTGATTTGAGCTTTAATTCATGAATTTAACACAAGTTAAAAGACTGTGTGTGTGTGTGTGTGTGTGTGTGTGTGTGTGTGTGTGTGTGTTACCTCCAGCTCCATGTAGTTTCCGAGTCCCTCCACTGAGTCCAGGTGAACTCTGGTCTGACCAATCAGAAACAGCCGTCGCTCCTTCCTCACCTCACCTTTAACCCCGAGAGCGTCTGAGAGCACAGCCTGCACACGCACACACACACAGAGACACACACACACACACACACACACACACACACACACATTAACCTGAGGGAACTCAGTGTGTCGCTGCAGAAACACACACAGGTCGGCGTTTTACCCGCAGGCTGGGCGGGTCGTTGGTCGGACTGATGGAGTAACGCGACAGTTTGGGTCCATCGGTGTCGGGACGCTCGTAGAAGATCAGCTGACCTGACTCGTTCTAAACAAACAAACAAAAAACCAAACAAACAAATAAGCTGCGAGTCAGTTTTATACCTGGGTACAAGATTAAATCACATTTAATTCTAATTTTTAAGATATTTCTTTCGTATCTTAAAATAAAATAAAAAGAATTTTATACATTTTATTCCTCATTTTATTTTTTTTATTTTAATTATTGTTAATTTTTTATTATTTTATTTTTTAATCTATTGTCATTTTGTATCTTATGTCATTATTTTTTAATGGTAATTTTATTTTTTATTTGTATTCACTTAATCAATTAATTTTATTGTGATTTTTAAATTTATTTTATCAATATTTATTATTTTTATTCATTTATTTCACTTTTCCATTATTGTGTGTTTATTAATTTGTGTTGTTTGTTTTCTCTTTTTTAAACAATAATCTCTAGTAAATATGATTTGTGTAGTTTACTCAAAGTGCTCACAAGACATTAAAGAGAGAAAAATTAATAAAAATAATGTTAAAATATATTACAACAACAATATATAGAAAAATAGAATAAAATATATTTCACAGCTTTTGTTACTTTATAAATATTCTTTATATAAAACATATGAAGAGTTTGATGTTTAGTTATTTATTATAGTTAGTCAGTGTTATACTGCCAGTGGCCACCAGGTGGCGCCAACAGTTCAGTCTCTGGTTCTGATGGTGGAGCTGTATTACACACACACACACACACACACACACACACACACACACACACACACACACACTGTATGTACCATGAAGTCTCGCAGCTTCAGTCGTCCGTGGCTGCAGTTGAAGAACGTGTCGTGCTGTCTGATGATCGTGCCCTCTGATTGGCTGAGCTGGGCGGCCTTCTTGGCGAACTGCGTCGGGTCGCTCACTCTGGCTTTGATCTCCACGTTGGACGGCATGTTTCTACTGAGCATGTGCAGAACAGAGAGAGGACAGGTAGACAGTTAAGTACAAATATAACTGAACGCTGTCACCATCACCCAACTGTAATCAATCAATCAATCAATCAATCCATCCATATATCAGATTATTTGTACATAGCAAGAAGGATTTGTGGTCAAGTATCTAATTTCTTGTTTCTCCTTGTTTGAAATTATTAAATTTTTTATTATTATTATTATTATTATTTAGTCGGCTGTAGTATCGGCACAATTTTTTTTGGTTTTCAAAAAAATTAGTTTTTTCAATGTTTTTATATTTTATTGTTTTAATTTTCAGTCTTGCACAATTGTATCTACGGTTGTTCAATTTGTTTTTATGTGTTTTTTAAAAATGTTTGCATGTTTGTAGGAAAGGTGAAATTATATAAATAAAATTAAGGGTATTATTTATTTTTGAGCAAAGAAACTTTTTTTCATGTAATTGTTAAAAAGTGAAATATTATTTATATAGGGTAAAAAACGTTAAAAACACCAGAAGCTATAAATATGCTAATTTCGTTCATTTCTAAAGAAAATATACTTGAAAATAAATCATGAAAAGTACATAATCCTTAAATTAATTATTTAAAAATAACAATAATAACAGAGAGTTCAGTTTTTATTTATTTATTTTGCTGCCACTCTACAGCTCCACATCCCGTCCACTGTACAGCTGCCACTCTACAGCTCCACTCTACAGCTCCACACAGCTGCCACTCTACAGCTGCCACTCTACAGCTGCCACTCTACAGCTCCACTGTACAGCTGCCACTCTACAGCTCCACATCCCCCACTCTACAGCTGCCACTTAAGCTCCCGTAGACTCCACTGTACAGCTGCCACTCTACAGCTCCACTTAGAGCCCCTACAGCTGCCACTCCCCCACTTACAGCTCCACTCTACAGCTGCCACTCTACAGCTCCACATCCCGTCCACTCTACAGCTGCCACTCTACAGCTCCACTCTACAGCTCCACATCCCGTCCACTGTACAGCTGCCACTCTACAGCTCAATCCGTCCACTGTACAGCTCCACTCTACAGCTCCACATCCCGTCCACTCTACAGCTGCCACTCTACAGCTCCACTGTACAGCTGCCACTCTACAGCTGCCACTCTACAGCTCCACATCCCGTCCACTGTACAGCTCCACTCTACAGCTCCACTCTACAGCTCCACTCTACAGCTCCACTCTACAGCTCCACTCTACAGCTCCACTCTACAGCTCCACTCTACAGCTCCACATCCCGTCCACTCTACAGCTCCACTCTACAGCTCCACATCCCGTCCAGCAGGAGGCGGTAATGTACCTATAAAGCTGGTTAACCGCCATTAAAACCAGAAGAAGAAGCAGCGGCAGCAGCGGGATATGGCGCCATCTTGTGTGCCGTTTACAAAGCACATCATTGACATTAACTGACAATACGAGACATTTAATGCTATTAAACCAACTCCACACACATAACATTTAAAATAATTAAATTATATTGGTGTTTAGTTAGAATTTAATACAAATATTACCATGTTTTTGACCTAATAAAACCCAATAAAAAAAGAAAAAGTAACAACAAGCCGTTATTTATAAAATGTCCGTTACACGTCTACGTTATGAACAATGGCGGACAGCCACAGAGGAGCACTAACTAACTGTCAGAACTAGACTTATTACCTGTTTACGGTGTTTCTGCTGTTGTGTCTCTGTCTGCTTAGACTTGATTTTACCGCGAAACGCACAGTTCCTGCGGGGCGGAGCAGCAGCGGCGGCCGGAGAGCAGCCGACAACTCACGGAGAGAGCCGAGAGCCGACATCAAACTGACCGCAGAGCAGCGCTCAGGGACGGAGAGCCGCTCTCATCACACGGGGTCTCCTCATGGATGATCCGCTGGAGGGGAACATCTCAGTCTGCGGCTGCGCAGAAGACACATAACACGGAGACGAAGACGTCTCACTCCGCTTCATTTCTGCTGCACAGAGTTTTACAGCAATACTCCACCTAATAATCTATAATCTATAATCTATAATCTGAGTATTAAACACTCACACCAGGTATAAAACGGGTGGTTTCAATAAATGTGAAGCTTGTTATAACAATTACAATTCATATTCACAGTCACAGTACAAATAGCATCAATATATAAAATCTGAAACTTTATTGACAATATATACATTCAATACATTAACTACCAAACATGTATACCATAATATTTCATTATAGAATTTACAACTATAATGTATACTTAATATAATTAAATTAATATAAAAATAAACAAAAGAAACGCGAAAAACCTGCAAAACAATTAAATTTATGATGTCTCCAATCGTCAAATATATAATATATATAATATAAACAAGAATAAAAGGAGGGTAATCTTTTAGGCCTAATGATTTTGTGAATAATTAAGTAAAGATGTTAACTTTAAATTAACTGAATGTAATTAGTACAATTAACTTAATTTACTCAAGTTACACAATAAATACCTGAGTAACTTCTACTCAAATCAAATTGTTGCTTAAATTAAAGTTAAAGTGAATAAACAAAAGCAAACTGGTTTGAGTTGAACTAACAAATCAGTGTATTAATTCTATTAATGGAGTTTATTTAATGTTTTTTTAATTATTAAAAGTGCAACCAAAATAAAAGTACTGATGCCAACGTGATTCTGGTGTGACCTCATGCTGTCACTGACTGCGTTTCTGTTTATACGTGTTTACCTCCGCGGCTATCTATGCCAACACACACACACACACACACACACACACACACACACACACACACACACACACACACACACACACACACACAGCTGAAACATGTCTACATTTAGCTCGCTGGATCATCAATACAACTCTGGACCTGCATGTGTGTGTGTGTGTGTGTGTGTGTGTGTGTGTGTGTGTGTGTGTGTGTGTGTGTGTGTGTGTGCCTGGCATTACTGGGCAACTGGACAGCATCATAGTGAGAGAAAGTGGGAGCGAGAGAGTATCAGAGAGAGAGAGAGAGAGAGAGAGAGACAGGGAGAGAGAGATGGAGGGGGAGGCGGTGGTTGGTTGGCATTTGGAAAAAACAAATCAGGAAAGAAGAAGCCTGATGGGAAGCACCGCAGAGGAAAAACAAAGACGTCTGTGAGGTTTTTTCTGTGAGTAAAACAACCACAATTATACTTTACCTTGATAACAACACTCATAATGTTACAGCAGTGTTTATGTTATTGTTATATATTATTTATTGTCAGGTTTGCGTCAGGATGACCGTCACATATTCCAGTAAAGTAGCAAACGCCACCTTCTTCAGCTTCCACCGGCTGCTGCTGCGCTGGAGAGGAAGCATCTACAAGCTGCTGTACCGAGAGTTCATCCTGTTCGCTCTGCTGTACACCGTGCTGAGCGTCGTATACAGGTCACACACACACACACACACACACATATAAACACACTGTGGGGGCATGTTTGCAGAGCGCATTATTACTACAGATATTTCCTTTAAAAAGCTGCATTGTAATTTATTTAGAGTTGGTTCAACTTTAAAATGTTGATTTGCTGAGTTGAATGAACTTAAGTTGAACTTTTAAAGTCATATTTGAGTTGTACAAGTAGTTGAATTAAGTTAAAGGTCCAGTGTGTAACATTATTTTATTTATTTGTTTGTTTAGTGGATTAAAGAGGCTCTAATGTCAGTTAGTGTATAATCACATTAATATAGGAGTCGTTGTGTTGGAGCACTGGTTCCCCACCTTTCATCCTTAAGGAAGCTCTTTTCTATCATTTAGTAAACTCAGTGACATATTTTGAAATTCTGAGCAGATTATTGCGTCAGAAAGTAGTTTTCCTGATTATTTTAGAGACAAACAGACTGTTTGTATTGTGTATTTATTATTTTTGAACAATCATACAAACTGAATCGTTTTTTTTTTTATGGGAAATTTAGTCAAGAAGGCCTAACGAGCCCCCTGTTAAGCTTTTGCGACCCCAAGTGGGGGTCCCGACCCCCAGGTTGGGAAACACTGCTTTAGAATGAGCCTTTTACATCTATAAACACTGTGCAGTCCGCCATGTTTCTACGGTAGCCCAGAACGGACAAACCAAACACAGGCTCGTCTCACAGCCCCGTTCTCATTCCCAGGTCGTCAGGTACAGACGCGAGTGGTGTTCAGTTAGTTGCAATCTGATACTTCAGCACTAGATGCCACTAAATCCTGCACACTGGTCCTTTAACTGAATTAGAAAACTTGTTAAAGAAACTTAAGATATTAATTAAGATATTGTTACACAATGAAGTTGTTATTGTTGGAGCTACTTAGTGAATTTATTAATATACTAACCTTCGTCGTGGTTGTTTTCGTCACTTTGGAAACAAACAACTGTGTTTAATTAACTTTAAATAAACATTATATTTATGTTAATTTAATGAGAAAAGATGATTTCACTAAATTACTGTGTGAATCTTTACAGTGTGGTTCTACTTTGTGCTTTTTCTGGCTGCTTATATTCTATATTTTTCTAATTTTCAGACAGAATAACAGTAAATTTATCTATGTTTGTGTATCAAAACGTGATCTTCCTCTTCCTCTGTGCCGTAGAGCTACAAACACACACCATGAACACACACAGTAGTAAATTCTGACTCAATCACACATTCACCGTCCTGCTGCCACAAATATTCACTAGAGCAACAAACGTGGATTCATAAATGGAGCCAGTACTTCAGATTCGTAGCTAAGTACTTTGCTTGAGTGGTTATTATTGATTGTGATGTCTGTGTCCTCTGTGCTGCAGGACCGTCCTCTCCGACCATCAGAAGAGGTTGTTCGAGAAACTCTCCATGTACTGTGATAAATACGCAGAACAGATTCCCGTCACCTTCGTTCTGGGTACGTCTCTCCGTTTACTCACTACAGCCGTACGCTCACAGGACCACAGCTCGGGGCTGAGTCAGCTCGGTACCGCTGTCGTCAAACTGTCCGGAGGTTGTGTTCACTGGGAGGCTGCTGAGCCCCGTTCAGTTGCACACTAACAGCAGCTACATTAGCAGTTAGCGGAGTGGAGGCAGTTTCACCCAAATCACTGATAAAGTTGTTTTCATACTTTTTTACGAGCGATAAAGTTGTGTTTTTATACTTTTTACTGAGCGATAAAGTTGTTTTTATCCTTTTTACGAGCGATAAAGTTGTGTTTGTGTACTAGTGAAACATTACATAACTAACTTATGATAGTAGTAATAGTTGAAAGATAATCTGTCTCATTATCTGTCTCATTATCTGACAGATGCTTAATGGTCTACAGATTACAGACTTGCAGATTCACAGGGGATCAAAGAACACAGTCGGTGTTATTATTAATAATCACAGGAGCAGCCGGGCTAATATTAGTCTTCTGAGAACAGGGGTTAACACTCAGCCCCACCGACTGACTGACAGTGTCTGTATTTAGTTTAACTGCTTTCACTTACTATAAGAGCACTTATTCCACTACTGTTGAAGACTGAAAACTATCTAAAACTCTGAGTATAACTCTGCTTCCTGTTTGAGGAGCCACGGCAGGCCGACAGACAGGCTGTTTGGTTGCCTCATTAGCAGGCTGCTAATGGAAACAGATCATTAAAGAACAGATGGCTAAAAGCAGGATGAGTGTTTGTGTATCTGATCCCCCACCCTGATCCCCAATCAGTGGGAGCACACAGTGTCTATATGTTCCCAGGGTGCTATGTATATATATAGATATATATATTCACTCATTATATTTTAATCAGCCCTGACCAACAAATCCAATGTTTCCTCAACTTTAAAAGAAACATAGAAAATACATCCATACAAAACCGATTTAAGCAAGCTGATTCCCCCAACTTGTAGTCTTAATGCTAAGTAGAGTGGAGTTTGGAGTGAAGCTGCTATGATGAAGTTTTATTTGTGTGAATTAATATGAATTTAGTGAAAATGTTGATGTGTTTTAGGTTTTTATGTGACTCTGGTGGTGAATCGATGGTGGAATCAGTTTGTTAACCTGCCCTGGACGGACCGACTCATGTTCCTCATCTCCAGGTAAACTCTAACTTATAAAGTCATTCTATTATTGATTTTTTTCCAATGTGGCTTCTTACATGGTCTTAAACTGATGCCATTGTTCCAGCAGCCCGTTATTCGAAAAAACTGAGTCTGAAAAATATCTGATCTGAACACTCTGGTGTCATCAATCAATGTATGTAGCTGACATAACTAAGGTACTTATTTCAAGCCAAACTGAACTATTACTAAACCTAACCAAGTAGTTTTGATGCCTGAACCTACTGAACTAAACTGCAACTTCGGAGCGTTGATCAGGCCCCCAAAAAATTAGCCCGATGTGACCCGAGTCCATCCTACAGCAGCCCAAACCGAAATTGGGTTAATCTGGGTTCAGGTAGAGAATATAAACTCTACTTAAGAGCTGTGGGCTTTTGTTTTTGTCCCACAGAAGGAGTACGTTGTTCATGTAGACACACAGTGTGATTTATGTCATCATGTTTCCTCTGCCTGCTCCAGCTGTGTTCAGGGTAAAGATGAATATGGCCGCCTGCTGCGCCGGACGTTAATACGCTACGTTAACCTCACATCGCTCCTCATCTTCCGCTCCGTCAGCACGGCCGTCTGCAAACGCTTCCCGACCATGGACCACGTGGTCGAGGCAGGTGAGAGCGTTGCAGATTGAAGGAAACTTTATTACTGAGACTATATGTGAACAATATCTACAGTATTATTTTGTGTGTAACTGAACTGTCAATGCTGAAGTGCGGAAAGTCAGATGGTGTTCAGCTCCTTCCCGGCTGTTCTTCTTCCTTCCTGTAACTGTATGATCTGGCCCTGGGGATTGGCTCATTATCAGCCAATTAGAGAAGGACTCTGCTGCAGGAGAGCGGAGAGGATTGTGATTACCTGCGTGTCTGATCCCTCTCTCAGACTGCGACGCAACGTAATCCTAAAGTGAAATAACAGATCCGTTTTAGAGCCAAGAAAAATGAATCAGACTTCATCAGGGATAAAACACTGATTACTGGTTTTAAATAATCCGTCTGCCCTTCTGCAGGTTTTATGACTCCGGAGGAGAGGAAGGTGTTTGAGAACATCCGCTCTCCTCACCTGAAGTACTGGATTCCTGTCGTCTGGTTCTCCAACTTGGCGTCTAAAGCTCGACAGGAAGGACGCATCCAAGACAGCATCGACCTGCAGAACATTCTCAATGTGACACATGGGATTACAATAAACCTTTTATATTCTGCCTCAAAACATGAATGTATAGATATTCAGAGGGTGGGAAACCTTAACAGGAAAAAAATAGTCAAACAGTGAAATAAAAAGAACACATTTCCCTAATTCTGTCATATAAAACTGGATTTAACCGTTAGCTAGTGGGTAGCTAGCAGAGCAAATTATACAGTGGAGAATTTATTAATTTAAGTCTTGTCCTTAAGATCCTTTACTCGGGTAAAAGTATAATATTACACCGTAAAAATAATTAAAAGTCCTGCACTGAAACATTACATAAAGCAGCTACGAGGAACTTATATTTTGTGTTGATTCTGGCGCCCCCTGTGGACAAAGGCGGTAATGTTTCTACCGCCTTGTTTCATTGATTTCAAGGGGAATCCGACCCGGTCGCAGACATTAAGAATAACTATATATAAATATCCGATCTTCTCTCTTATTTGTTTATGTAGGTCGCCATCAGGATTAAATTAAAACTGTTTCATTACCAGTAAAATCTCCTTGTAGTACATTTAAGTAAAAGTATAATCAGTAAAACGTAGTTAAAGTGTTTAACTGTTACTGTTGTGCAATTATATATTATATTATTAGATTATCACTCATGCATTAATAAGTTAAAGCAAGATTTTACTATTGTAGTTGGTTCAAAATTATTAGAATTATTATTAAAATAATTCAAAGTAAAAGCAGCAAATCTTCACATTTGAGCTCGAGCCGTGGAAGGAAACAATTCTCAAAATAGTTGCCAATCAATTTTCTAATTGATTAATGGACTAATTGTTTCAGGTGTACTTGTATAAACTATTGGGTAGTTTAATTTATAACAAAAAAATCTCATCATATGTTTTTAGAGCCAAAATTTAATTTGTAAAGTAATTAAAGTAAAACGTTTCCTAATATTTGTACTTAAGTAAATGTACTTATAGTCCTCCATGAACCGGCAGTCCTGTATGTGCTGTATTCGCTAAGCCACGCCTACCTTTGAGCGATCCAATCACATGTTCTGAACTTGATTTAACTCCGCCCACATATTCTACTTCACTACGTCACATTAATGACAGTAAAAAACTTTGACTGTGACCTGAAGGGCACCTGTGCCGCCTGTAAGAGGGCTAAACAGAAGCACTCTGAGGCTCGAGGGTCCCTCTGGTGTCACATTAGCACCAAACTGCAGCACTGGAGTGTCCCATTAGGTTACAAACAGATCCTGTCAAACAGAAAATGGCACTTATGCAGCCGCACTTAAGAGTCTAAATCCCTGTTAGTGAATGACCGCATAAACCAGACATGTAGGTAACGCGACACCCGGCTTTCTCCCGAAGGGCGGGTGGGGCCGTTCTTCCAATCAGCACGGAAATTTGGGTTTGGTGATCGCTGCCAAACCGGCGTCCCTACTGACTCTTTGTGTCTCTGTGTGTCTCTCTTCAGGAGATGAATCTGTTCAGGACTTGGTGCGCGACTCTTTTCGGCTACGACTGGGTCGGCATCCCGCTGGTTTACACACAGGCCTGTCTCTCTGTTCCCTGTCTCACATCTGTCACCATAACATGTTTAAAACGGATGTAACTGTAGCTCATCTAATCACATCAGTAATCATCTTCCATCATTACTGTAACCCAATCAGTGCTCTGAGTCTCCCACACAGACAGACAGAGGGAGGGATGTACAGTAAAAGTCTCTCTCTCTCTCTCTCTCTCTCTCTCTCTCTCTCTCTCTCTCTCAGGTCGTCACTTTGGCCGTCTACACCTTTTTCTTCGCTTGTCTGATTGGTCGTCAGTTCCTCGACCCCGGCCGAGGTTACCAAGGCCACGACCTCGACCTCTACGTCCCCGTCTTCACCCTGCTGCAGTTCTTTTTCTACTCCGGCTGGCTTAAGGTGCATATGTTTCTGAATATAAACAAATCCAACACAAACAGAACGAAACCAACAACCTGTTAGTGCGTCTGTCAGTACTTTTCTGACTTCCTGTCTGTCGCTCTCAGCTTCAAAGCAGCGTCAACTTTTCTGACTGGGGTGGAGCAACTGATTTATGCACTGGTGGCATGAAGTTTCGTGTCTCAGTTTTCCAATTTATATAATTTCAGTACAGTTTAGGGACCCCAGAATGCAGAAATATTCAGATACACAAACACATTCATACCACCTGTAAAAAACTGCTAACATGCCACCATAAAACGAGACACTAGACACGCCCCTGACTTCAAGGTTCATTGGTTCGAATCTGATGTATCCGAAAACACATAGTTCTTTATTATTGTAATAAAACAGAGTCAAGCCTAGTATCCTAGTGCACTGGAATATATTGGTATATATATGGTTGTCTGTAAATAAACAGCTTTACTTGAACTTAGCTTAATTTTCCAAAGTTCACACACCTCCAGTTGACTGTACAGTTCTCCTACACACTTTTAAAGACCTTTAAAAACACCTATTTTACGTCCATACTGGCAAAAAAAAGTATGAAGGAAAATCTGTATTGGTTCCATTATTTTGTTTAGTACACGATCAATACAGTTAACTTCCATCAATCCAATACAATCAATTTTTTATATTTTAATACATATTTAAGACATTTCAAGGCCTGAAATCTTTTTTCTTTTTTTTTCAGCTTTACTGTCTTGTAATAATGTAGTTGACAAAAAAAAATTGTTTTAAGAAATCTAGTTACAAAACCGTATATGTTTATTGGTTGACAAAAACTGGGCTACTTGAAAAACTGTGTATGTTGACAAGTTTATGATAATTTCTTGGATTACCTGCAAGCACAAGAAGCTCGTCAGACAAGAGAAATTATCTTTGTACACTGATGTTCAAATTGGATCTTAGGAAAAGAGTTTAAGTTACAAAGATCAGTTGTCATTTGTTATCTGAAATGCCTGATGAAGTATTCAATACAGCAAAATAATCAATATATCACATTTGAACATTTCTATTCTAGTCAATCCTGTTGAGACATAAACAGGCACGTGGTTGACCTTTAACTGTTTTACTGATATATATAACTCACCATATAAAGTTATTAATAACTTACTTGATGGACATGAGCCAGAGAGCCACAAGTAGTGGGACTAAAGATTTAAAGTTGGTCCTGTGTGTCGCACTAAAAGAAAGGGTCAGAAAAATCCCAACTTGTGCGTGAAGTCATGTCTTTACAGTGAGTCTGAATACCAAATATGATTTGTGCCCTGTTGTTAGGTAGCGGAGCAGCTGATTAACCCGTTCGGAGAGGACGACGATGACTTTGAAGCTAACTGGATCATCGACAGGAACCTTCAGGTCAGTGAGGTTTAAAAACTCTTGACATGTTCAGGTTTTACCGTCTAGGCCAGTAGAAACCCATTCATCCAGATAGGGCTTCCACTGTTCCAGCTATGTTACAGCAGTTCTATTGACTGATGGTGTTAGCCTCGTTCCAGACATCTTTAAGTGTTCAAATAATTCTGGTGTTGTGCTCTATCATGTCCCCTGGTTGGAGAAACTGACAGGGACATCATCTTCGTACCGAGTTAGCTAACTATGTAACTACATTCTTGAGGAATAACAGAAGAATTGCAGAAACTTGCAGAAATAACTCTAAAATCAGCATGTTTCTTTGATTAATGAAAAAAAATACTCCTTGCTACTGATTGGTAAGGGCAAAACTTAACAAATTGGCCCCCTGAATGAATAAAGTGAATGAGCTTAAAGGTCCAGTGTGTAGGATTTAGTGGCCAACCAACTGAAACCTGTTGACTCAACCAAGCGCGAAGGGGAAACTATGGTGGCGGCGAAACTCCAAACTCTGTAAATAAAAACGTCTCATTCTAAAGTAACAAAAACACAACTATTCTTATTTTCAGGTGATTATAAACTAATGTCATCACTTCCTGTTAAACTGTCCCTCCAGGTGTCTCTGCTGGCTGTAGATGAGATGCACATGAACCTGCCTCATATGACTAAAGACATGTACTGGAACGACAGCGAGGCACGTCCTCCGTACACGCTGGCTGCTGCCGACTACTGCATCCCTTCATTCCTCGGTTCTACCACCGACATGGGGTCAGCATACACAGACACATATCTGTGTCACAACATATTACAAACTGAACTTCCATCGAACACACTGATTTGCTAAAGTCAATTATGTAACCCTCTTAGGTTATTATTGCAACTGTTACTCAGGGAGACGTTTGAACTTGTGTCTTAATTTTAATGTTTGAAGGAATTCAATTATCATGAATGTATTTAGCAGCCCAAGTGTAGCTCAGTGGGTAAAGTTATCTCAAGCCAGGGTTCAGTAACGTATTGTGACTGGCTGTTGGATAAATAGTTAAAGTTCAATCAGCAAAATGAAAAACTTTTGTCCAATGTCTCTTCCAGACTGTCTGATATCCTGCAGTTCGATGATGCTGATGTTTGCGACAATCGTCCACGTTATCAGGACCCTATTTTTGCTTCACGCCAAGAATCGGTATGTTTTTTATTATCTGTGTCAAATATGTTTTTAGCCCTGTATAATTGTTTTTCAGTCAATAAGCGGGCTATTGAAAACACCACTTAACAAACAGGATTGTACAGCTTAGGTAGAGGTATGTGCTCTGAGTTCTGGAGAGTCCTGAATGGAAGAAGACAGCTTTCCAGGGAAAGAGAGTATACAGATTTTACTTTTACAGAATATAAATGTATATTTTTAGTCACATTTTTTATGTTTGTAGGTTCTAGGTCGAGTTCGCCGACTGCTGAGTGTTCAGGAGCCTCCTGACCTCCGACCTCCTCGACCCATTTTCAAACGACACAGCAGTGACGCAACAGGAAGCTTCTTCCCAGACTTCAGGTACAGAATTGCTCCATTTAAAGTACTAAAGGCAGATTTCAGTGACACCTGGTATGTTATTGGGCAGCAAGGTGGCTCAATGGTTAACAGTCTGCGTTGGTCAAACAGTTGGTCTTTCTGACACTGTCAATCCATCCAGGGTCCATCCACGTTCAGAGGACATGGGTCCACCCTCTTCCTTGGTCATGCCCCCCTCTGCCATGGACACCCTGTCCACCTTAAGGGAAGTCAGCAGCAACCCTCCATCCCCTGAAAGCTCACCCTCTTCTGTTTTCCCCCGGCTCGTCGTCAGCCCACCGTTGTCCGGTGACGTCTGTCACAACATGGATTCTTCTGGCAATGGTGAAGCAGCAAAACCTCAGAATGGACTGGATCCCTCCCCGACTGAGGAGACACTGAGCTTGGATACCCAAAGGTAATTTATTGGCTTTCTGATCAAAGAGTCATGATCCATAATGAAACTTGTCATTCTTGTGACTCATTGTTTGTATTTCCAGGACCGGTTCCTCAGTCTGTTGCTCCCCCACCCAGCTGGGACCCAAGGAATTTCGCTGGACAACACAACAAGTCCAGAATCGCCCACCAACCCGGCTACGGGGGCGCCAGTTCTCCCTCCAGTTCTCCAGGCAGACGTCCAAAGGGTCGGTTCGCAGCCTACCGAGCCCCAAGGCTCTTGGAAGGCGAAGACGAGGCCTGGCTCGATTCCAATCCCGACGATCACCTGGTCCACCTACCGACACTCTGCAGCTCCCTGACCCTGAGTACGACCACGAATTCCAGGGAATGGCAGGGACCGAGGACGACGACAAAGAAGTAACCAACAACAGCAAAAACCCAAACTCCGAATCACAGAGCTTGGAAAAAAATGAGAACAACTCACAGTAACATAATATTGCTCAAACAGAGCCAATCTCTGAGCTGATAATGACATTACCCAACAAGAGAAGTCACAACTTTGACTAAAAGGAAAGTTGATTTGAACCAAGAAATGCTTAGAAAACTCCGGCTCCTTAAGTGGTCTCTTTAAGACTGGAGTTACAGCTTTGTCACTGAAGACAAACCCAAACCCTAAGATGGTACTGCAAAGAACACAAAAGACACAAAAGAATCTGAATACTGGTAATCAACTCTTAAGCTTAAAAAATGGGCAACTTGGGCAAAGGTGGTAAAAGCAAGCAACCACTGCCACAAATGAGGCTGATATTTTTCTTCTATTTTCTTAATAGAAGAATAACTCACATTAAAAGAAGTGAAAACAGCCACCAAGAGCTGAACCTGTTCTGGAAGAAATGTGTGTTTTTATTTCTAGAGAAACGTTGGCGGTGTTCGCACTCACTTCAATTCAGTCAATGTTTTCTAGGATGTCATCTAGTGGCCATTAGAGGAACTGCAGCTGAACAAACTTCAGCTTTGGCTCCAACTGTGGTGACTGCTGATTAAATAAAGTACTCAGGATTACTGACTGGACTTTAGAGGTTTCTAGAAGAAACTCTTTTCTAGCACAGAATCTTCTGTCTTCATGTGATAACAGTTACTGTATATTTGTCTGTTTTTGTAAATGTAACTGAAGTAATGATTATACAGTATCTGTTGCTGCTGCTGAATCACCAAAAACTGTACTTTTTTAAATAAAAAGTTGTGACTGACTTGTCAATGGGTCACCAAAAAGGATGTGGTTGCCATACGTCTCTAAATGCTTCACTCAATAGAAACTGTCTCTCAGTTTTTGTTTCTAAAATTGGATGTAAGTTTAGAAAACCTTCATTGCAGAGCACTTTCAAAGTCTTTAGGGCGGTCACATGTGGAAGTTGTATGCTTGTCAACATCTTCGTACAATCTAATGTTGCTTAGGACATCTAGTTTCAATGTCTAAAAAAGCTTTGTGTTACAAATCGATGTGCTATAGCCAGTTTGTTTCACCACTACATTGTTTCATGTAAGACGTGTCCTTGAAGTATGGGGTGTACGTTTGTTAGCAGCCGTGCTCGCTACCATTCAAGCTACTATTTTGCATTTAGAAACCCCCAGATGATTGGTCGGCGCTAACATCTCCAATCATCTGGTATCACATGACTAGATTCTCAAAAAATTACAAAATAGGTCAGAGAATGATTGATATTTGAAGAACAATGCTGATAGCTTGTTGCAAATGAGTGCCATTTGTGTTGGTGCCTTTGCAAGAATTACAAAACGCTGTTACGGTCTTCGTAATTGTATAGTATTTATTGATCATACAGTTGTCAGCTACTGATGACCGATCGCTCAGTCTTCGGTTGGGTGCTTAGCACGGGCAAAGCCGACTTGGTCCTGTCCTCTGTCGAAGATGCTGTAGAACTCTGTCAGGAAAACATCTCCCAGAATCCACAGAGGACCTTCGGAGGAAACAATGTCCACAGCTTGAAAACCACTGAAACACAACTCCCTGTCGCCAAGCATTTCCTGGAGATAGAGAGAGAGACAGAGAAAGGGCGACATTTCAGTATCATACTGTGTATTTATGTTAAAGCTTATTTGACATGTGAAACATAAAAAATATAGCTAAACGAATGATTGTTTTTCTCAGTACTTTTTGATTCGAAACATTTGACAGTGACATACTTCCCTACGACAGCCAATGTTTTCTGAAAAACATCTCTGAGATAAACCCTATGTGCTAACAATGTCAAGAGGCAGCAGCTAAAGACAAGCTAAAGAAGACAAAGCTTGGACAGAATGACAAACTTTCCTCACCTTCCTAACGTAGTGCTCAGCAGTCAGTGTGTACTCTGTTCCTCCCAGGATGAACGTCACATGAGGCAAACTGGACAACCTTGCACAGTCGATAAAGAACTGTAACAGATTTAAGCAAAAGTAGAATTCAGTTTTAATTTATGTACTGTTTTCTATTTTTCTAAGTTTTAAGTATTATCCAGAAATGTCTTATTTACTGTTAGACATAAGATTTAGATAGCACAATTAGATTTTTTTTTTAACCTCTCCTATGTTTGTGGGTGTGGCTCCAATCAACTGCTGAAGGGTGAGGATGTCATTGGTCGGCCCGGCGATAAGGGAGGTTCCAGTGTCAACAATCGCCTGGCAACCACGTGGACAGAACGAATTCACACCCTGCACCGCCACACTGAAACATACACAGAGATATACGTTTACATACGTTTGCAAGTTTTTATATTACCTTTAGGAATACATCTCCTTACAAAGATACATTAAAACCTTTCCAAGTGAGGGCATTTTTCTGTTTCACCTTATTTAAAGAGTAACTGCACACTGTCTTATAATCCTGCTTGGACTACCATCTAGTGGTTGCTGCAACACAACACAACTGGGATGTGGACATTTTTGAAAATTATCACTTGTTGCTAGTACAAGGACAGGACTTCAACTTGGGGTTAAGAGTACGTTGATGAAATCATTAGTTACACAGAATCACAATATTAAAAATGTGGGAAACCTGTCCATCTTAATCTGCCAGTATCCCTTAGCAGTCACAGGGAGCCAGTTGATTGGTCCTGTATACAACTCCTCGTCTGCTCCACCAAGCACTAGTTCACCTTCTAGGTTGCTGCTACTTGTTTTCCTGCAAGGACAAAAGAACAAGTTCAAAGAACAAATTGCAATTTATTTTCTGTTTATGGTCAGTAAAGGACCTCAAACCCTTCATTATCACACCACTAATGAGGATGTTGAATTCCCAGAGTCCTCTGAACCCTCCTGGGACTGTGAAATCCTGGAAACCCCTATAATACTTTCCTGGATCCCTTGTGACCAAATGTCTTAAACCATGTCCTGAGAGTCAGCAAGTTGTTAATCCACCCAAATACTAAACTATACTTCTAAAACACAGAAAACATCTTGGAGCTCGCAGTATGAATGCTTGAAAACAGACAAACTTGTGAGTCTTGGCTTTAGTCTGGAAAAAAAAAAACGGTGAAGTCGCACCTGCTGAGGTAGAAGGAGAAGACAGGCTCCTTCACCGTCTTCTGCGCCATCATATTGTCAAAAACAGGGTTTCCAAGGATCTCTGCCAGAGACGGGTAACCCATCCCCAGGACACCATCGAACCTCGCTATTACAAATGCGCCACCAGGCTCGTAGACTGACTCCCCAAACTCTTGGTTCACGACAGGCAGACCCGCAACCTGGACCAGAAGACAAAGGATTACAGAATATTACACAACAGAATACTTCTTTAGCTTCTACATGGGGTCAAAACAAATCTTTAAAGATTTGAGAAGATTTTATTCTCCTGTTAGGAATTGTGGGTAACATCAATGTCTGATTGCCCACAAACCCTTACACGTTCGAGGTTTCTTGAAGTTGGTTTGGTATGATCTTAATAAAGTGGTGTGGCATCAAGTGCAGTTTGAGATCCCTGGTCTTAACTATTTGGCCAACAGGATACCCCAAATTCACATTTTTTGGAGAGTATAATAGAAAGGACCTTCAGTGTGTCTCTGGCCATGACTCCCAGCAGGTGTCCCGATCCGTAGTGAATCCCAAACATTCGACCATCATGATGGAATGAAGTTGACTCAAATGCCCTGAAACGCCTGTGTGACGCTGTGAACACACACACACACACACACACACACACACACACACACACGTGGTTTACATCACTTCAGAGAACATTACACAGACTTCAATTCGTGGAGACTTACCAAAACCATAACACCTACTTGACTACCCCTAACCTAAACCTAAGGTTACATCAGTGTTTCCCAACCTCAACGGGGGGGTCACGTGGCCTTCTTGATTGTAAGGGGTGTAAGTAACTTTAAGAACTATACACAGTAGGCCTATATCTTAGCATTTGGTTCATTACTGTGAAGAAAAGTAAATTAAATTGTTATTTTAAAGTTTAGATTTTATTTAGGATCCAATCTTTTAAGACCTGACTACAAGTTATATTCACTGAGCCTTCACTCTCTCATAAACAGCCTTGTCCTGCATTAGAAAACAACCAATGAGCTAATATGAATTGTATAGAAAGTAAGGAAAATAAGGAAATATTCTGCTCAAAATGCATCCAAATAACTTGTTTTAAAAAACATCCTTCTGTTCCTGTTACTATTTGGGTTAATTGTACAGTTTTTAAAATATCCATAAAATATGTCACTTAGTCAGTTAACCAAATGATAAAAAAGGGGTCCCTTTAGGAAAAAGGTTGGGAACCACTGATCTACATTATGGTGACTGGCATTTTGTCCCCAAAAGGAAGTAGAGGCCCCACAATGTGACTGTGTAAACAGATTTATGTCCTACAACATCAGTAATACACACAGACCTTGAACTTCTTATCACAGTCAGGAACACATTAAACCATACTGTCATGTTGTCCTGACCCACAAACACAACTCTTATAAAATATTTATACAAAGTCAAACACTTGGATGAGTTGTGTACTGTAGTGTTATATTGTCTTGTGAGTAGTGCAGCGTGTGTGTGTGTGTGTGTGTGTGTGTGTGTAGTGTTGTGTAGTGTAGTGCTCGGGTACCACAGGCTTGGCTGACGCAGTAGGAGGACGGCACCCAGAGGTCGGCTGAGCCGGTGTCAAAAACCACAGAGAAGTTCTGCTCCGGAGTCCCCAAAGTAATTTCACCATAATACTGAGCCTGACAAACAACACAGACACAATGGAAGTCTATAGCACAACAAACAAAACAAACAAATAAACGTGGTGTTATGAGAAATGGTTGCTGGTTGGATGCCTGACTTAATACTCATAAACTCAAGCACATAAAGCCGGTGTGTGTAGGAATACAAACTTTAATACTTTGGTGCCACCTGTGGTAGTATCAAGAACGACACTGTCCCACACAACACAGTTATAATAGTTAACAAAAAACTAAACTTAAAACCAAAACTAGGTGTTAAGTTAACTGAAATAAAAATAGAAATATACAGACAATGGCGTTGGTTCATATGTTTGAGACTGAACTATTCTTCTATATACTTCTTAAATCATGAAGTCCCTCACAAATACCCCTCATATTATAATAAAACTGACGTTGAAACTAGAAAAAAACTAAATGAAATGTAAACATTTTAAACCTAACTTAAACTAAACTGAATTAGAATTGAAATTAGAAATGAAAATTACAAAAAAACAGTGTCTAACTAAAAATATCACTGCAAAATATAATAAATCTATAAATATAGAAAAATATATATAGAAAAACTAAATACATTTTTAAAAATAAAAGTACTTTATAGCGAGAAATACCCTGAAAACAGTGATATAGTCGTGGAAAATAATCATTTTATAGTCTCAAAGAAAACGTTGAACACTAAGTTTGTTCTCACATCCATGTAGTTGTACATCTTCTCACTGGAGCGTCCGAGCCGCAGTGACGGTGTGCCCGGCGGGAAGCACTGAGCGTAGTGCCGGTTAAACATGTCGGGACGGTGATTCTTCAGGAACTCGTGCAGCCGGCCGTCAGCTCGCAGCTGAGTGCGAATCGAGTTCATCCGCCTCAGAGGGATCCTGGGAAGGTGACATTTTAATATCTGGGGTTAAAATGTTAGTGTCCCATTGATTCATTTCTTAAAGGAATAATTAAATATTTTTCTACGATTTTAGGTGAGAAATAGTCAACGCAGTAATGAGCGGATTCATATTTGAGTTTCTCGTCTTGTCAATCCCAAGATAGCCTTGTAAGTCAAGTAAAAAGTAAAAAAACATAATATTCTGGCAGCTGGGCACCAAAAAATACTATAAAATAACATATATATTATATTATATTACAATAATTATTGCTGTTTCACAGATAAAAACTGCATTTTGACAATTTACCAATGCTTCCCAACACTTATAAAAAAACATTTATTCACCGTTTTTTGTTCCATAACATAACACAACTTCCATTATAATTAAGATATCTGTCAATTTACAAACAAATCCATGTAAAATTACAGAACTGTGTAAAGTGTTTTTACAAATTTTACATCATTTTAGAAATGTATATACATAAATACATTAAACTTGAATTTAACAGTTAAATCTATTAAATAAACATTAAATATCTGTGAAAAAATTATAGATTTGCAAATGTATTTTAATCTTTTTATGCGAAAAAAGGGCATTTTCTTTTAAATAAGCAGTCATTTTTATGATTATTTACAGATTCTTCCCATTATTTTACATTAGAGATGTGAATTCGCAGGCTGTTTTTATAATTGTATTAATATTTCATTGTATTTAAAGATTTTCTTTAACAATGTAAATGGTTATGGTCTATTTTACTCTAAATGGGACCATCATTTACTAAACGAGGATTCAGTGTTGGCTTCACATCACAGACCCAATTATATACTGTCAGTGTTCGGGTTAGGTAACACTGAGTGGGACAGAACATGATTAACGTCTGTAAATACTGGTAACAAATATAAAAACATAAATATTATTTTAATTGTGATGAAAACTGGGATATTTGAGTATTTTACAGATATAGTCCGCAGCAAAAAAATCCACTTACCAGCACGTCTAAAGCTCACTAATTAATATATATTGTCTGTTAATCCACACAGAAAACAAACAGTGGGGTGTGTGTGTGTGTGTGTGTGTGTGTGTGTGTGTGTGTGTGTGCCAGGCTAGCTGTTTCCACTGTTTATGCTAAGCTAGGCTAACTGGTTGCTAGCTGGAGCTTCCTTTTTACTGCAGTGAGAGTGGTATTAACCTTCTCTTGGATAGAAAATGTTTTCCCTTACAGAAGAAAACTTCCAGGAAGAATTGAGCTTTGAAAACTTTTCTTAAATATTTTTTTTTTAGTGTGAAACAGATTCGACTCGAACTTTAAAGTGTTTCGGGACCCTGAGATGAAATTAAACTGTCAGTTAGCAGCTAAATCTCGAACTGCCGGTGGGTAAAGAAGTCGGCAGTTTCTGTAGTTGTACACTGATTTTAATGGAGGTTGTTTTTTCCTACCTGACCAGCGCTGAGCTCGTCCATGTCCACATCAACAGCACCACCAACACCAGCCTCAACATGTCTGTCTGTCTGTGAGTCTGTCTGTCTGTCAGACTGCTGGTTGGCACATGATGAGAAGTTTATCAGGATTCAGTGCTGCTCTGATTGGATCCAAGTCTCTGTGAAAATCCACCCCCAAAACTAACTTCTCCTTTAATTAAAAGTACAACTCAGAGGTAGTTTTTCTGTTTTATGCTCCTTTAACCTCGTTCTTAAATTTAAGATTCATCAGCAGTAATTTAAAGGTGCAGTGTGAAACATTTGAGAGGATTTATTGGCACAAATGGAAAATATCCGGTCTTATTGGGTAACTTCAGTCTGTTGACACTCTGAGGTCTCAGTCACTCTGACCCGACGAAGCAAACGGAGCCAACTCTGCATCACAACGAATAACATGAATACTTTATTTTCATAATAACTCTTCCTGTCTTCCTTTAGGGACGTCAGTCCAACACGCTGAGTCAAATACTTCAACAGTTACTGGAGGGATTGATATGAAACCTTCGTGATCATTAGAATAATCATTTAGTGTTATTTAGTGTCACATTTGAGATACTTGAGTGTTTTCTTCTCACACTGAAATGGGCCGGCACTTCTACTCTTACTTCTTATTGGTTACCACCACCTCTGGTGAGCCTGAAAATAACTGTACTTTAATGCTTTACGTGCCCCCAACCCTGCCTAGCAAGTCCAGTTTATTGTCTTTGGTGTTTCTAAAACCCTGCGTACAGTAGTGATACAGGATTCAAACGCCCATACGGCTGCGTATCTGTGTACACACAGCTAGTGCTTGTTGAAACTGATTAAAAATGGTAAAATAATTAAGGTCATGTTGTGTTCAGGGTCAGGGTTGTGCTGAAAATATCCCCAGTTTGGTGATAGGAGTTACGGTCTGGGCGCTAGAAGCATAATCGTGAGGAGTCCCTCAGCTAAAACCTCACAGCAGGTACAATCGCCATGGCAACATTTAATTGCAGTTGAACAGGCACCTTTTTTGGTCCAATTCGGGCTCTGGAAATATCGTTCTTTATACTTTGTGGGTGAAACGTAGCGACAATACAGCTGAAAACATGGAGGAAGACGTGAAATATCTGAACTGTGCGAGTAAAAACATTTGAGAAGAGGCACAAACACGACAAACAAATCTTCTGATGAGGATTGGTTCATTTATTTCAGTAAACAAAACAAACAACGTCCAAACTCGCATTCAGAGCGGCACAAACGGGCTAACTTTAGCGTAACCAGCTTCCAGCGATTGCTGTGACCTCCGCTAATGTTCGCTTCACACTTCTGTTGACACCAACTTTGTATAGATATATTTGATTAGCTTGTTTCTTGAAGTTAGCGGTGTCTGATGGTTAGGTAGCGTTAGCCAGCTAGCCTGTGCAGTGCTTCCACAGGGATAAGGTTGACAGACGGTGGACAGCGGAGCGTTTCTTTAAATTTGAACTACACAGGTGATAAATAACAAAACTGATCCCTCCCCGTTCGTCTTCATCCTCCTCTTCTTCTTCTTCTTCTTCTTAGCAGGGGTGATGGTCGGGAACTCTCTTCCTACAAAAACAAACAAACCGTCAATAAATTTATTTTATTTAAGGACTGTACAGTTTTCCACAGCATTCAGGCACTGTATGAAACTTTAGACTCAACGCTATCACATCAGCTTCAGATAAAGAAACACGACGATATATGGACGATGGACCGACCTTGGTGCAGCTTTGATGATGTTGTCCACTCTCAGGATCATCTCAGCAGCTTCAGAGGCGCTCAGCAGCACCTGGCGCTTCACCTGGAAGGACTCTGTGATGCCCAGCTCGGTCATGTTGCCCACTGTCCCATCAGACATGTCTGCAGGGGGCAAAAAATACACACATTCATCAAAGTTTGTCCAAAAGTAAAGTTGGTGATTGTTGGAAACACTAACAGAGACGCTTTTAATGAGTTTTATTCTGTTTCTGTCCACTTTAATGAAGTTACAATGATCTGAAGGTAAAATGAGTGTTTCTGACTCTGGAGTCTGGTGGAGAGTGATAGTGATATTACGGCTGTTTGTGGTTAAACTAAAGGTCTATCTCTGTAGGGATCCTTTCCATAATGCTGTCAGACACTGACAATAACAACCTGAGTCTGTCAGTGGAACAAACAACAACTACTGTTAGTGGACAGACTTAACATTACCAAACCAGCATTGGTGGCTGTTGGAAAGACGCTGCTCTAGCGTGACTCCCAGTGTCAAGTTAGTTTCTAATATATAAACTTGTATAATAAAAAAAAAAGATCAAAATCTGAGTGTGTTTTTCTATATTTTATGTTTGTGTAATTTTTATTTCTCCTGGTGGGATAATAAAGTTTCACTTTTTGTAAGTATAATTTATTAATTTAATTGTTTGAGATTTGAATAACTCTCGTGGTAAAAAGGTAATTTTTTGGTTTCATGTGTTTTAAGTTAGTTTTTCAATCATCTGCTTGGGTTAAATCACTTGTTTTGTCAATGGAGTCTGGTGGGTCGTAGATGTTTCAGTCCAAGATGCTGGTGCTCTAGTACGACACCACAGATCTTATTTCAGGACCACCACCAAAGAACCGCGCAAACTTCGAGGTGCTAAAATGCTAAATCGTCCGCACTCTATGGGTCGGCTTTCCTTCAAACTTGAGCCATGTCAAAAATATTATGTGTATGATTAAAGGGTCCCTCACTCAGTCCGTAGGTGGTCTTGTTCTCCTGGTGTGCGGCTCTCAGTTGAGCCACCAGGTCGGCGCTGTCGTAGCCGGCGTTGTCGGCGATGATGGTCGGCAGCTGGAGGAGAAAACGAGAGAAATGCTGGATCAACAAGAGACCGTACGAGGACTCAGGAAGCTCTGACGGGTTTTATTTTCCCTCTGCACATGAATGCTGTCAGACTGAACAACTCCTTAAAATCTAAAACTTTTTAAAGCAATATTAATGTGATTCCAGAGATGAAACTTCCAGTAATAATAAAAAAAGACCACAAAAACAAAGTCAACAGTTTTTCAGTTGGAAGGAAATCGATCTGGAAAAGTTAAACAGGATTTAGTCCTTAATGGGCTCAAAGATAAAAAGACAGTCGGGTCCGTACCATCCTCAGAGCCTTGGCAAACGACTCCATGGCGACTGACTCCTTTCCTGGCGTCCTATTGGCCAGATCGGTCACCACCTTGGCCATCAGCATCTCGGAGCAGCCTGACGGAGAGACACAGTTAGAATAACGTTTTCCAGGGATCTTATATTTATTTCCCCCGATGATACAGCTCAGAAGTTCTCACTTATAACCTGAAGAATGCCTGCGTACATTTAGACATGTCTGAGAACCAAATAATACGATAAACCATCAAATTAAAGCTTTGACGCCACCCTGACGTTGCTAACCCTCGACTTTATATATTTATATTGTGGCGCAGTGGATCGGACTTGTGCTTTAGACGCTGTAGTTCTTGTGAACCAGGAGTTGGTCCCCAACACCTCACGCAGGTCTTGAAAGGGAGGCAAGCTACGAGTAATTGGGGACAATCGTAGATCGTATAATTAAAAGATGAACAGTTTCTGTGTCTTTAAGCCTTAATGTAATTTAAACTGAGTTATATAAAGATTCAGCCTCCGTACAGAGTTTATAAATGGGGAAATTAGTTATAGAGACTTTATTATCGTGTAGTCTGAACCCGACATTACTCAGGTTACGTTTGTTTCAGATCGCCTCCCAGCGTCACACAACAGTTATCGCAGCACTCCCCACTCTTTATATAGGTGTGTGTGTGTGTGTGTGTGTGTGTGTGTGTGTGTGTGTGTGTGTGTGTGTGTGTGTGTGTACCTCCTCCGTAGACGGTGCGTGGCTCCTTCACAGTCTGAGATAACACACACAGAGCGTCGTGCAGCGAGCGCTCCGCCTCGTCCAGAATCTGCTGAGTCGCTCCTCGCAGGACGATGGTGCATGCCTCGCCTGAGGAGGGAGAGGGAGAGGGAGTCAGGGGTCGAAGGTCAAACTGAACCCGTTCAATGATACGTGTGTGTGTGTGTGTCCGTACCCATGTCGACTCCAGAGAAGTGGATGAGCAAGTCCTCTCCGATCATCACCTCTTCGATCAGCTTGCAGTGACCGAGTTTCACCAGCTCAGGATGGTCGAAGGTGGAGGTGATCTCTCCTCCTGATCACACACAAATACAGTTAATCAATCAACTGATCAACTGATTGACACCTGTGTAATCAGTGCGAGGCTACATTAAACTGCAACCAAAGAACTGTTTGGTATTTAAGTCAGAAACCAGGGGGTCAGATGTTCCGTACGTAAGATGTTAAATTTTCTTCCAAAGAGGACGTAGAAAACCAGAAAGTTATATTTTTAATAAGAAATGTGCATTTCTTATTAAAAATATAACTTAAATGATTAATCGATTATTAAAATGGTTTCCAGTTAATTTTCTGCTCGACTGGTCAATTCATCTAAAAAAAATGTATGAAAGCTGAAAAAGTAAACTAAAGTACAACAAACAACAATTTAGTTGACCTTTTGTTAATTTAACAGTATTTCAGGTTATAATAAATTTTTCATAATTCCCCACTATAATCTTATATTACACACTTTAAATAGATCAGTGCTTGGTGCTGTTAACATACATCAAAGCTTCTGTATTAGTAGCTCATTATTACAGCTCTACATCAACACTTAATAAAATGATATTCTTCATTTCATCGTTTGGAGCAGAAATCGGTCTTCAACCCGCGGCTGTTAAAATCTATATATTTAAATAATTGAATTAATATCATAAACGTGCAACGGCTAGTCGACTATTGGCTTTATCTAATGACTGTGTGTCAGCGTACCAGTGACCAGAGCGAGGCGCTCGACGCCGGCGAAGTCAGCGTGCTCGATGGCCATGACGCCAGCCTGAGCAAACAGCTGCTCTGGATAGTTATAGATCAACTGTCTGGAAAAAAAGAAAGAAAACAGAAGTTTAGTCATTTTACAGAAAAATTTAAATGTAATAAATGTGTGAAGAAAGAAGCTCTGAGCTCTGTGTGTGTGTGTGTGTGTGTGTGTGTGTGTACCTGTTGATGAAGCAGTTGATTCCGTGTTTCAGGATCCGGTCGACTTTCTCCTTCATCTTCTCTTTCTCTGCGAGTTCGATCTCTGCGACCTTCGCCGTCGAGTCGACGCGAACCCTGGAGCCAAAGATCTGACACACACACACACACACACAAGTAAATATACAGTAATACAAGAACACAAACTGAACCCGGCAGTAAACAACCAATCAGAGCCGAGAAAGATTGTTCTACTATCAGTATTAAGTGAACATTTCAGCAAATATGACAAAAAATAAAACACATTTTTATAAAAGTTACCTACTGCAACTTTAATTGAAGCTTTATGGTTTATTAACTGCTGCTCTTTAATAAAGCAAACTTATTTATTTTCCAATTACTCATTAAATTGATGGAATACTCAATTACTAAAATACTCATTAGTTACTCTTCCTGGGGTCCACACAGAAAATAAAAACAAAAACATAACAGATAAGACACCTAAATTCAAAACGACACATTAAAATCAGCAAAATATAGAAAACAACTACACATTCTTTTCATCTATACTTCTACACATCTGTACCTTGATCTTGTCGGTGTCCATGCCGGTGTTGGCGATCAGGATGTTGGCGTTCTCCAACCTCTTCGGCTGGTTCACTCCGATCTTCTTGTCCAACAGGAAACCTGGGCGAGGAAGCAGAAGCGCGCGTTAAAGACGTTAAGCGCGGTGCATCGGTAGAGTGGCTGTGACATCACATTGCGCGCCCTCACCTTCGTCCAGGTAGGAGTCGGTGAGGCTGCCTCCCAGCTTCTTGATGACGTGGATGGCCTCCAGGTTCCCGGAGCCCTTCAGCCTCATGACGGCGTCTACGGCGAGCTGGGAGAAGTGAGCTTTGTGGTGGGTCAGCAGTTTGGAGGACAGCGTCGTCCGGGCGATGTTCAGCAGGTCCTCCTGGAAACGAGCTGGGTCGTTGCTATGGAGACGGGAAGGACGCAAAGGCAGAAGTTTTTTTTAAAGAAATTTTTTCAGGAGTAATTACAGTTGAAATTAAGTAGAATTTGTTTTATTTTACAGAACATCATCGACAATAAAGAGCCTCTACGTCTGTTAAGTGTCTTAAACCTGCATTCTGTACAACGGCCAGCAGGGGGCGGCTCCACTGGTTGCAATAACTCACTGATACCATTCAGGCTTATAGACAAAGGAGTCGACTTCTCAGTCGATGTATGAGCTCAGTAAACAGTTTCCTGATGAGTTTCTGGTCTCAGTCTTCTTCCATACAGCATGATGTTCATTTAGTAACTGATGGTCCCATTTATTCAGGACCCTGCAGTTTTCTCTCTCAAGCACACACATTTTTATTTAATTAAACTTTATTGTAATGAAAATCTCATTAAGAAACTGATGATGTACGATTATCATTTGTCACCTGCTGGTTCTACGGTCAAGAAGGAACTTTCAATCTCAACAAGAAGTCTTTAAAGAGAATTTAAACATAGCTCTCTCCTGATACTGAAGTCTGATTTGTGAGGATCAGTCTCACCTGTGATCCACAGCGGCCTCCCTCAGAGCGTCTCTGGCCACCTGAGTCGCCTTCCTCCAGCCGGAGATGATGGTCTGTGGGTGAATCTTCTTGGAGATCAGAAGCTCCGCCTCCTGCGAAGGAAACATTGATGGTTAAAAAGCAGCAGTGAGTGTCGGGCGACTCTTTAAAACTCTTCAACAACTGTATTTTACCCGCAGCAGCTCCGCGGCGAGCACGGTCACGGAGGTCGTCCCGTCTCCAACTTCATCGTCCTGAGTCTTCGACATGTCTGGAAACACGAGCAGGATTTAAAACATTTTTATTCTATCGTTTCCATTCAAAGGACTGCTGAGTCTGATACATGAGCTGAATGCAATTAAAAGAAGAACGAGTGAAGGATTTAGTGGCATCTAGTGGTGAAGTTGCAGATTGCAACCAACTGAATACAGCTCAGCCTTCCAAGCTAAGGTAACAAAAGCACAACAACTCTTATATTCAGCTACTTACACACTAATGAAAACATACCTATGAACATTATATTATATTTCTGACAATAGATCCTCATCAACATTACACACTGGGCCTTTAATAACATATATTGTTGTAACTACACCCTTTAAACTGGCTAACTTTGCATTAGGTGACAGTTTTTATGATTTCTCTGATTCCCAGTTCGACCAGTCGGGCGGCTCCACTCACCAACCAGAACTTTGGCAGCCGGGTTGTCGACTCCGATGGCTTTCAGGATGGTCGCTCCGTCGTTGGTCACCGTCACCAAGCCTTCCTTCCCTCCGCCCAGCAAGATCTTGTCCTGAAGAGAAAGACGAGGACAAATTGTTCAACTACGAACTCAATTTAAAAGCTGTTTACAAGCAGAAAACAACCAGTTTTAAACAGTTTCTACATCATTTTTCTGCATAATTTTCCTTCTTAAACCAGATTCATTAACGCCTGAAATAAATGAACCAGCTCTAGAGATTAAGGTGACCTACCATCCCCTTCGGGCCCAGAGTGCTCTTCACCAGATCTCCGATAGCGATGGCGCCAATGAAGGACGACTGCAGAGAAAACACAGGTCAACAACCGGAGGTTCGTCTCCCTCCTCAACAGGCGGGTGACATTAAAAATACTTCAGTGATGTGACGAGTTAATAATAATAACAACAACACAGATAAAACAAACCCACCAGTCGTGCAGTTTCAGCTTTCTCTTCATCAGCTCCTTGTCTGAAGATGTTGACCGGGGCCATCGATAAGGACGCCTGCAGAGAGACGATCAATGTTTCCATTAGAATCCTAATGAGTTTTTATCAGTTAGTAAGGACGCCGCACGCTATAGTTGGACTTTAAGACCAATTTTACGTCCATGCCGGCAAAAAAAACCTAATAATGTTCTATATTGGTTTTTTACAGCGGGATCAATACAAAATTTTCCCCAAAACACATTTAAAATACACAAACTTATTACAAGTAACATTAACTTAATGAGTGCATTTAGTTTTAAGAACTCTCAAAATCATATTTGAGACATTTTAAAAGGCCTATAATACAATGTGCAATAAATTCTCCATTCATAAAGGTTAATAATATAATAATAATAATAATATTCACTTCTATTTACAGAAACTTAGAGAGTTGTTGATTTGTGTTACATGTTACTGAAGCGCTGCCATCTGCATTGAGCCTCATCCTCCCAGGACCCCCACTGACTTTATGTCTCTATATTTCTCTTTACCTATATTTCTCTACATTCACTGTAATGCACCAGTTTATCGAGGCAAAGTCCTTGTATGTGAAAACCTACTTTATAATAAAGCTGACTGTCACTGTGACACATGTGGACCTGATATACATTATACAGGCAGCTGAGTGGAAGATTAGTATTATCTCTGGCTCTGTGTGGATCAGGGCTGCAGGATGGTAAAGATAATCGGGATATTGCGGTTCTTTTGACAGATATGAGTCTCGATAAGTGGGAATAACTTTAATTTTAACATCTGGAGAACGACACTTACAGGCCGGGCATCTGAAGGCTGTTTTACCGATCACAGTACGAGTCCGATTAATGAAGCAGCCCTAGAGTGTACTAAATAATAGGTCAATAAAAACATCTTAATCGGTAGTTAAAATAATCGTTTAGGGGCTTAATGTACGCAGCTACAACACGATTAAGGCGTGGACGGAACTCTTTATTCCGAGCGTCAGTGAAAGCACCTTTCATCCTAGAAACCGCGAGAAGCTTCAAACAAACTGTTAAAAATCACTAAATAAAAGATAAATACTGATCAATAAACGGTGGGTAGAGGTAGTCGGACGGATAATGCATGTGTTGTGTCACTCACGCGTTGTAATTATATCTTTTTCCGCCATTTATCCACCAATGTGCACAATCATTGATCTGTTGCCACAAAGCCAGAGGCATGCTAACAATGCTATCTGAGCAGACGAGGACCGAGAGGACGAATAAAACACATAAACACAAACACAAACAACAAACAAACAAACAAACATCCGCTGTGGTAAAACCCCGACAGCTTCACTGCCCCCGTACAGACTGAAAACAGAGCCACTGTAACGCGGTTAGCTTCAGTGTTAGCCGTTAGCGTATTCACGGAGCCCATGTGCGTGCTAACCGGTTAGCGCCGGTTAGCTCACAGAAAGCTGCACGGACGCCACAAACAAACACACAAACGGTCTCTGCGGAGGTTAAACAGAGTCCCGGAGGGTTTAGACACATGTGTGTGTACAGAGAGCTGCTCTAACTGCGTCCGTCGGATCAGGAGAACATAAATAAACGTAAAGTCTCACCATGATGTCTGTGGTTCGGGGCTGAAGCTGCGCACGCACACAGAAGAAGGGCTGGGCAGGCTGGGATGACGCAGTTACGTACGAACGTAATGCTGCGTTCAAAGTAGATCGTCAAAGACGCACCGCGGTTCGGTTTCTTCACAAACCCCCAAAAAAGAAGACAATTTTTAAATTATATATATTATAAATGTGATAAATGCTGAGCAACTTATTGTTATTATTGTTATAAACGTAAATTTAGCAATAAAAACGTTTGTTTTTCGAATCATATTGAACAATATCTAATTTGAATAACAAAAAGCCAATTACGACTACATATATATATTTTGGCCGAGTGTGATATACACATTGCTCTTTTGTTATTGTTCTATTTGTATTGTTTGTTTTTGGCTTCTTATTGTGTATAAACCATACATGAGCCAATTCATAATTCTTTTTTTTGTAAAATAATGTTTCTTATGTGGTTTCTGTGACCTAAACTTCTCTCCAGCGGTGGAAAGTATTACCAAATATCTATCAATCATAATTATTGTTTTTGTTAAATTTGTTTCATATTTGGTCCTATATTTTTCTAAATAAAAAATATAAAAGAAAAGTAACAGTTAGTAGTCACACAGGCAATAATATCTTCACATGACCATAAAAATGTCGAACATTACTCAAGTACTGTACTAAAGTACAGATTTAAGCTCCTTGTACTTTATCTGTGTATACCCATATAACACATACATGTACAGTATTTACATAACGCTCATGTGCAATAACTGTATTGCAACTTCATAGCAATGTTATCTGTAAAAAAAAGTCTTGAGTTTGATAGTTAAACCTCTTCAGGAAGCACATTTAACTCCCCCAGTCACCTGGAAGAGCAATCTGGATCTAAGGATCTGTATGTTGTATCAAACACCAGATGGCATCAGAGGTCTACAGTAAACAAAATACTTTAAATGTAGTTCACAGAGACACCTCCAGGCGGCACTCTCAGTCTATAATGAGTGGACAGGAAGCACTTATTCAGTATAATTTAATACAATTTCATAAATTTTTAACCATCGTTTTAGCCTTAAGATGCTTTTTGGAAAGTTGCCTGTGACCATTTAAAACCACAGAGTTCAGACTGAAGCCAGTTGTTCTTTCAGAGGCACCATTTCAATTATCGACAAAACCACCAGTCTGTCTGTTTCTATGGATTTAAAGACAGTCGGACTGATCACGCCCGGAGTCACATGAGGACATCAGATCTGTTATGTAAAGCTTTTTTGTTACTTGAAAAAAAAAAATGGACGGGGGAGGAAACCAAATTTATTTTCAGGTAAAAAAACAGAAATATTCTCAAGAAATTTCAGATGTATACGACGTGAACTCCCGTCCTGTCATCATTCCCTCTTCTTCAGGCCCCGCCTCCGACGTTTGTGATTGGCAGCCTGGACAGGAAGGCAGTAGATGTGCATGGGGAACTTCCGGAAGTAGCTGCTGACCCACGGTCTGTGGAAGACACAACACGAAACAATCACTCCCTATTTACTGCACTACATTTACTGTCTGTTAAAAAGAAGTTGAAGGTTAGTATGGCAGAAACATTTTAATATAATTAACACAAAGTATTTGTCTTCAATCATGACCAATAAAGCTGCTCTTTCACTATAAAGCTCGGTTTATTGCATTATTACAAACAGTAGTTTTTCTTTGTGTTCTGTACTGTCAGAGAACATATTATACCAAACTCCCTTTAAGAAATATGACACATTAACAATTCCTTACGTGTCCCTAAAAACACGTAACTCTTGAGACAAGATAAAGTGCGTCATATGTTGAAATTCTTCTGGTCAATTCGGTATCAATCAGTCAGGATTTGACGGGCATTTTGGGGGATTGTTGCAAACTAAAACGCCTTATTTCACGGCAGCTTATCTAAAATAAACCATGATACATATTGTATGTTCTTCCAGTAGAATTGTGCGAGAAAGTGAATATTGCCAAACTGATTGTGATTTTTTTGTAAAATACATTAAAAATCAAAGGCAACTTAGAATAAAATTGTTAGTAGTTTGGAGTCCTCCCATCATGGTTCCAGCTTTTCTGTCATACCTCTTTTAAACTTCACACAAAGATTTCTGTAAAGGATACACTCTTCCAGCAAGTCTCCAGAAGCATTTTAGGAATTGAGACGTCTGTCAAGATGGCGCGCTGAGATCGAGTTCAGGGTCAAAGGCAGGAGTAGAGTGGAGAGAGGAGACGAGGCTCAAAGTAGAGAAATGAAAAGAGCAGACTGACTGACACACAGACAATCAGATTCATCTTCAGACCAAACTGACAACTTCTTCTGAGTGAGTTCAGATACAGGAGAGAAAAGTGGAAAACACTGCTGCTTCAACCTGTTGACTTATACACTGAATGTGAGTTTGACTAAAAATCGAAATCAGAGTTCACTGAAGTAAGTAGAGGAGGGAGGGGAGCCATGACTGACTGCACTTCAGATTCACTCAGAAAAAAATGGCTTCCAGATTAGAGGAAGATCTCTGCTGTCCGGTCTGTTGTGACATCTTTAGAGATCCTATTCTTCTGCCATGTAGCCACAGCTTCTGTAAAGATTGTCTGCAGAGCTGGTGGAGAGAGAAACAAAAACGCAAGTGTCCAATTTGTAAGAGAAGATCTTCAACGGAGCCACCTTTAAACCTGATGTTAAAGAACCTGTGTGAGAGTCTTACAGGAGCGATATCAGAGATCTTCAGAGGCTCTCTCTGAGAAACTCAAACTCTTCTGTCTGGACCATCAGCAGCCAGTGTGTGTCGTCTGCAGAGATTCAGAAAAACACTCCAACCACAGATTCAGACCCATCGATGAAGCTGCACGACAACAAAAGAAGGAACTTCAGGAAACTCTGGAGCCCTTGAAGGAGAAGTTAAAGGTTTGTGAACAAGTTAAACTAAAGTTCGATCAAACAGCAGAACACATGAAGGTCCAGGCCCAACACACACAGAGGCAGATGAAGGAGCAGTTTAAGAAGCTTTACCAGTTTCCACAAGAGGAAGAGGAGGCCAGGCTGGTTGCACTGAGGGAGGAAGAGGAGCAGAAGAGTCAGATGATGAAGAGGAAGATAGAGGCTCTGAGCAGAGAGATAGCAGCTCTTTCAGACACAGTCAGAGCCACAGAGGAGGAGCTGAGAGCTGAAGATGTCTCATTCCTGAACAACTACAAGGCTGCAGTGGAAAGAGTCCAGCAGTGCCCCCTGCTGGAGGATCCACAGCTGCTCCCAGGAGCTCTGATAGACGAGGCCAAACACCTGGGCAACCTGACCTTCAACATCTGGAACAAGATGAAGGACATGGTCTCCTATACTCCTGTGATTCTGGATATAAACACTGCTGGTTTAAGACTCATCCTGTCTGAAGATCTGACCAGTGTGAGAGTAGGAGAGAAACAGATGCTTCCTGATAATCCAGAGAGGTTTCATTCTTATTTCTCTGTCCTGGGCTCTCAGGGCTTCAACTCAGGGACTCACAGCTGGGATGTCGAGGTTGGAGACAGTACAGGCTGGTCACTGGGTGTGTTATCAGAGTCTGTCCAGAGGAAGGGAGGTTTACTCTCTGGATTGTGGGTAATATGGTTCTATGAAGGTCAATACATAACAGGATCACAATCAGAACCTTCCACTAATCTTGTAGTGCAGAAGAATCTCCAGAGGATCAGAGTGAATCTGGACTGGAACAGGGGACAGCTGTCGTTCTCTGAACCTGATACTAACACACACATACACACCTTCACACACACTTTCACTGAGAGGATGTTTCCATATATAACCACTCTGAAAGAAGTGAAGATATTACCAGGGAATTTCAGTCTGACAGTGGAACAGAGCAGTTAGGGATGAAGAAGATGATTATATGCATATTGTTTACTTCTTAAAGGAAAACTGAATTTAACCTGCTTCTCCTGTTATGTATTACTACAAAGATATGTTTACTCTTGTTTCAGTTATTGTGTTTATTTTCTGTTTCTTTTTATGTACCTTGACAATTTGCATTTCGTCTCTATTGTCAACCTTTTCATGTAAACTTATTTGTCACACTGGTGCACTTTCATATCAAAGGCAGTTCTTGGGTTGCTACCATCCTGTCTATGAACTCATATTTCACAGACGTTTGATGGACAGAATTTCTTGTGACTTTTATATCTTGTCTGTACCAAATGTTCCTACAGAGATTGAGAAAGGGGTGTTTAAGTACTCTGCACCCACAGACTGGAATATTCTACAGAAAGATTTTAATCTCCATGATCTGATTCCTTTGAATGCCTATAAATCAATTTCAAAAGATCTGGAGACCAATTTGTTGGGGTGTTGATGCTCAAACTGATATTGTTTGGATGCATGGCTTCAATTGCAGTTACTGTTACTTGTTCTCATTTTGTGCTGCTGCCTGTTATGGCCAGGACTCTCCTGAAAAATAGATTTTTAATCTCAATGTGACATTTGCTGGTTAATTAAAATATATTTAACTTACATATTATCTGGTCTTTATTTTTGGTTCATTTAGCCTTTTCAAATATGATGAAATATTTGATAATTTATTATCATTCTGACTTGTGTGTGGAGCTGTGAACACCAGAAACCACTTTATGGAAGCAGATGAGATTAAAATAAAGAAAAAATAATGCATTTATCAATAACTGTTGAGCTGCCAATCATTGTTTAGATCCAACAACCTTTATTCCAGATCATAAAGTTTCCAAACATTAAAATTAATGGTCATGAAATGTTTAAAATATGTAAAATGTACATTTCTAAATCAAAGTACATGAACATTTTTCTGTTAAATGTAATGAAGCTGAGATGATTCTGTCAGTAAGTTGAATTCTGCTGTTAGTCATTTAATCGCTCTACTTAAAGTGGACACCTCATGGATAAGGTGGACGTCTCAGTTTGGGTTCAGACTTTATATAATATTGGTGATTTCAGAACATAAATTAACATTAAAGTTAATGCTGATTGTACATTTACTCCTGTTTTATCAGTCATGTTTTAACTCCTGCACCACATTCAAACTACTTTTGAACATAAACATAAGTGTTGTAACAGCCAGTTGCACAATGTCAAAGCGCTTCGTACATTTTTAGCCTCAAACACACCCCTGTGTGTTATATCTAAAGCACATAGACATATATACATAGATGCTGCATTGGCTGCTTCGGCCTGTTGCTGACATACGTCAACATCGCCGGCGTATTGGACCGGGCAAGACTGACAGGTAAACAAGGGGAGCTGCAGCTTTTCTGGTTAAAAAGCACTATAATGTTTACATTTCTTAACCAATTTAATTGAGTCATTTGTATATTTAAAGGTTAATGATTTTTTTTTGTCACTAGTTACTTAGAATATCTATAGTTAATGGGCTCTAAAAGCGGTGAGACGATCAAGAGAGGGGTTTATGTAGGCTTACATAAATCAAATTACTTACATGTTGGACAATAATTAATTGTTATGATATTTATAATAATCATAATGTTATATATCGGTTATATATCAGGTCCTCAGTGTCAGCAAGTTTTGCTTTCATTTAGGGTTGAACGGGCTGCCAATGAAGCGTCTATGTATATATATGTCTATGATTCAGCAGAGAAGGTCTGACAAAGCTCCTCCTCTCTCCTAAATCAACCGAGACAAACCAGGAAACAGGTTGTTATTCTTCCTCACTAAAGAGAGACGCACAGACTGAAAAACAGTTGATCAGATTCACCTTCAGACCAAACTGACAACTTCCTCTGAGTGAGTTCAGCTACAGCAGAGAAAAGTGGATAACTACAACACTGCTGCTTCAACCTGCTGATGCTCCAAACACTGAATGTGAGTCTGACTAAAAATAAAAATGAAAGTAAAAGTGAATTGAAGTCAGTAGACGGGGGAGGGGAGCCATTAGCAGTGTAAGGCTTGATATTCAATAAATGTAATTTATTATTCCATACTCTTTTCAAAGGTAATGTACACTTTGTATTACTTTTCAGCTAAACTGGTAATTGCGTCCTTTCTCCCCACAATTCAGACTTCATGTGTGCCTGTGTGAATGTCAGGGTAACTGCCCAGTAAGTATAGCCAAGGCTTCAATCTAGCAGTTTTATTCTGAAGTCAGTATCCAAAAAAGTTAAAGGCTACATGGAAAGCACACCTCAAACTGATGACACTCAATCCAAGAACTTCTGGTATTCAATGAAAAGCGGAGTCCCAGTTAGGCGCAGGTCCCGTTCACTAGCTTGGTGTGGCTACAGGTTCTGACAAATAAATGCAGATCTCAATGACACACAGGGTCTGGTTTTTATAGAAGTTCTTTGGATGTATAAAACCTATTAAAACCCACCATGTCTCGAAATTGCTGCTTAGATCATACATGCAAATATGAATGTTTGTCAACACACATATTGTTAGATTGGTAAGATTCCGCAAAATTCAATCAAACAAATGATTCTTTGATATTTCGATAATTTTTATACAAGTAATATTCATATTTGTTTAAATAAACAAATTGAGAATTAGAAATGAGTTACACTACTTGTTACTGGAGAATGTAATATTATTACTGTAACATTAGTACTAGTAATGCGTTACCACCAAACACTGGTCATAACTGACTGTACTCTCCTTATGTTGTGTTTTCAGATTTACTGTAAGACAAAATGGCTTCCAGATCAGAGGAAGATCTCTGCTGTCCAGTCTGTTTTGATGTCTTTAGAGATCCTGTTCTTTTGTCATGTAGCCACAGCTTCTGTAAAAACTGTCTCAAGAGGTGGTGGAGAGAAAAACAAACACGTGATTGTCCAGTCTGTAAGAGAAGATCTGCAAGGGCAGAACCACCTCGTAACCTGGTGTTGAAGAACCTGTGTGAGGCCTTCTTACTGGAGAGAGATCAGATAGCTTCAGGGGTTCTCTGCTTTCTGCACTCTGAGAAACTCAAACTTTTCTGTCTGGACCATCAACAACCAGTGTGTGTTGTCTGCAGAGATTCAGAAAAACACTCCAACCACAGAATCCAACCTATCGATGAAGCTGCACAACAACACAAGAAGAAACTTCAAGAAAGTCTGGAGCCCTTAAAGGAGAAGTTAAAGGTTTTTAAACAAGTTAAACTAAAGTTCGATCAAACAGCAGAACACATTAAGGTCCAGGCCCAACGCACAGAGAGGCAGATTAAGGAGCACTTTAGGAAGCTTTACCAGTTTCTACAAGAGGAAGAGAAGGCCAGGCTGGCTGTACTGAGGGAGGAAGAGGAGCAGAGGAGTCAGATGATGAAGGAAAAGATAGAGGCTCTGAGCAGAGAGATAGCAGCTCTTTCAGACACAGTCAGAGCCACAGAGGAGGAGCTGAGAGCTGAAGATGTCTCATTCCTGAACAACTACAAGGCTGCAGTGGAAAGAGTCCAGCAGCGCCCCCTGCTGGAGGATCCACAGCTGCTCCCAGGAGCTCTGATAGACGAGGCCAAACACCTGGGCAACCTGACCTTCAATATCTGGAACAAGATGAAGGACATGGTCTCCTACACTCCTGTGATTCTGGATCCTAACACTGCTCATCCATATCTCTTCCTATCTGAAGATCTGACCTCTGTGAGACGAGTAGAGAAACAGAACCCTCCCGATAATCTAGAAAGGTTTGATAAATACTGTTCTGTCCTGGGCTCTGAGGGCTTCAACTCAGGGACTCACAGCTGGGATGTCGATGTTAGAGACAGTACAGGCTGGTCACTGGGTGTGTTATCAGAGTCTGTCCAGAGGAAGGGAGGTTTACTCTCTGGGTTGTGGGTAATATGGTTCTATAAAGGTGAATATAAAGCAGGGTCACAATCAGCTCCTTCCACTAATCTTGTAGTGCAGAAGAAGCTTCAAAGGATCAGAGTGAATCTGGACTGGAACAGAGGACAGCTGTCGTTCTCTGATCCTGATACGAACATACACTTACAGACCTTCATGCACACTTTCACTGAGAGGATGTTTCCATTCATTCTCACTCGGGATGAAGTCCCACTGAAGATATTGCCCATGGAGGTCTGTGTGACAGTGGAACAGAGCAGTTAGAGATAAATAAAATGATTAAATTCATGCTTCTTTCTTAAAGGGAAACTGAATTTAACCTCCTGTCGTATTATTATTATAAGAGTATGTTTATTTTTGTTTCAGTGTTTTTGTTTATTTACTTTGACAATTTGCATTTTGTCTCTATTCTCAACATGTAGTGTGTAAATTATTTGTCAAACTGGTATGCATTCATATCTAAGGCAGTTCTTGGGTTTCTACCGTCCCGACTATGAACTCATATGTCATAGAAGTTTGATGGACAGAATTCTTTGTGACTTTTATATTTTGTCTGGACCAAATGTTCTTACAGAGATTGAGAAAAGGGTGTTTAGGTACTCTGCACCCTCAGGCTGGAATATACTACAGAAACATTTTAATCTCCATGATCTGATTTCTTTGAATGCCTATAAATCCATTTTGAAAGATCTGAAGACCAATTTGTTGGGATGTCAGTGGTTAAACTGATATTGTTGAATGCATGGTTCGAACTTCAGTTTTATTCTCTAGGATGTTATATGTTGTAATACTGTCCATTTTGTTTTGTATCTGTTTACTCGTTCTTGTTTCGTGCTGCTTCCTGTTATGGTCAGGACACCCGTGAAAAATGTGATTTATTTATTTCTCAGATATTTAATCTGAATGTGACCTTTGCTCATTAATTAGAATAAAACAAATTTCACGTACATTGTTTCTGGTCTTTATGTTCTGTTCATTTAGTTTTTCTTTGTTAACATTATTAAATATTTGTTCATGTTTTGTATTATCCTCACTTGTGTGTGTTGAGCTGTGAACGATCAAATAACAAGAAGGACCAGCTATACACTCCACCACTGCAGCATAACGATCAACACTGCAGCCACCACAGCCCGGGCCTGCCAAGAGAGTATAGCCAGTAGCTTCCAGGTACCACCAGCACTGCCCCAAACCAATGAGCATCCGGTAAGGACCTTGTTTGTTTTTACACACAGCAACCAGGCCACAATGCTTCTATGTGTCCTGGCACCTGTGTGTAGCCTTACCTGTTGACTGTTGGTGGTAGAAAACTTGCCTGTAGATGAACAATGACAAGAAAGTCTTGTCGCCAACGCCGCTTTGAAAAGCAGCTAAGGCTGCCTGAAACTGAAGGAAAGAGTTTGTTGTCCAATGAAATGTGGAAAGTACCTAAAAATATTTCTGTGCTGCAGAGGGAAGATTTTAAACCTTTGCCATGGTAGTAAATGAGACAAATGGAAAGTGTGTGGGAAAGGAAAGGTTCATTGTTGATAAGGATGTGTTGTACACTGTAGATGATGACCACAGACACCTTGAAATATCTACTAGCTGTACATAACTTGTCATGCATCTGGCACAGGCACTCCCATGGGCTGGAAACCTTGGTTGTCACAAAAGATATCTTTGCATCAGTTGACGCTTTTACGGGCCCTGCATGTACACAGACATTCAGAAATATTGCACCACATGCCTCACATGTCAGAAAACATGCACTGCCCACAAGTCTGACATAGTTTTAACGCAGCCACTTCCTGTTATCTCCACTCAATACTGCAGGATTGCCATGGAAATCGTGGGCCCTCTGTTAAAACGCAGTTGGGGTCACCAGTAGATGTTGGTCATGTGTGACTATGCCACCCAGTTTTCCAGGATGGGGATACCGGAGGAGATTCTGACGGACCAGGGGACCAAATTCACCTCCAGGTTGATGCAGCTCTTCCATAAAGAACTGGGCATCTCAACCATCAAGGCCACATGGTTAATCCTAACCCTAACCCACCAGTAGTGCGACCAAGGATGCACACTTGGGAGTTCTACTTTCATTTACACATACATTCATACATTGGAAACAAACAGGGGTGTAACATTGTGGGCTGTTAAATAGTACATACTCACATTCTTCCAGGTCATGGGAACAGCATAGTTATGCTGTTTTGTTTGTAATATAAATTTTTATCTTGTTTTTTGTTAAAAATACATTTGTGTTTACAAGGCTAGAAATAATTTAAATAATAAGAAAATGTGTTAATTGTATTTCCTTATGAAAATATTATATTAAGCCTAGTTGGAGGGGCTGCCTTGGCCCTAGGGCAGTCAGTCTTGGTTTGGTTACAGCAAATCTAAAATCCACTGAAACATATGATTTGAGTTACGAAGGAACTCCCTCTTCTGATCAATTTTTAATGTTGATTATCAATTTTTTTCCCCACTTTCTGTAAATATTATTAATGTTTTGCACCTTGGGAGGCCGGTAATAAATTGTACCATCAATATCTTAAGACTACACCTGTGTTTTTCTGAGTTTTTGAGGAGTTTGTAATATAATCCACGACATACACACACACACACACACACACACACACACACACACACACACACACACAGTTATAGTTAAATAAAATAAACATATTAGCTTTGCATTGTGTTATGTACTTTTAGAGTAAATATTAAAGCAAACTCCCTTTAAGAAATATGACATACTAACAATTCCTTACTGATATCGATTTCAGGGTCACATGCAGGAGGACAGAAGAAGGAGGAGACGAGCAGGCTAAAAATAGAGAAATGAAAAGAGCCCACAGACTGAACACAGACGATCAGATTCACCTTCAGACCAAACTGACAACTTCTTCTGAGTGAGTTCAGCTACAGTAGAGAGAAGTGGAAACTACAACACTGCTGCTTCAACCTGTTGACTCATACACTCAATGTGAGTTTGACTAAAAATAGAACTCAGAGTCCAGTGAAGTAAGTAGAGGAGGGAGGGGGCCCACGACTGACTGTCCTTATGTTGTGTTTTCAGATTCACTTAGAGACAAAATGGCTTCCAGATCAGAGGAAGATCTCTGCTGTCCAGTCTGTCATGATGTCTTTAGAGATCCTAGTCTTCTGTCATGTAGCCACAGCTTCTGTAGAGACTGTCTGAAGAGGTGGTGGAGAGAGAAACAAACACGGGAGTGTCCAATTTGTAACAGAAGATCTTCAAAGGATGAACCACCTCGTAACCTGGTGTTGAAGAACCTGTGTGAGGCCTTCTTACTGGAGAGAGATCAGAGAACTTCAGAGGCTCTCTGCTTTCTGCACTCTGAGAAACTCAAACTCTTCTGTCTGGACCATCAGCAGCCAGTGTGTCTCGTCTGCAGAGATTCCGAAAAACACTCCAACCACAGATTCAGACCCATCGATGAAGCTGCACGACAACAAAAGAAGAAACTTCAGGAAACTCTGGAGCCCTTAAAGGAGAAGTTAAAGGTTTGTGAACAAGTTAAACTGAATTTCAGTCAAACAGCAGAACACATGAAGGTCCAGGCCCAACACACACAGAGGCAGATTAAGGAGCAGTTTAAGAAGCTTCACCAGTTTCTACAAGAGGAAGAGGAGGCCAGGCTGGTTGCACTGAGGGAGGAAGAGGAGCAGAAGAGTCAGATGATGAAGAGGAAGATAGAGGCTCTGAGCAGAGAGATAGCAGCTCTTTCAGACACAGTCAGAGCCACAGAGGAGGAGCTGAGAGCTGAAGACGTCTCATTCCTGAACAACTACAAGGCTGCAGTGGAAAGAGTCCAGCAGCGCCCCCTGCTGGAGGATCCACAGCTGCCCTCAGGAGCTCTGATAGACGAGGCCAAACACCTGGGCAACCTGACCTTCAACATCTGGAACAAGATGAAGGACATGGTCTCCTATACTCCTGTGATTCTGGATCCAAACACTGCTCATCCATATCTCATCCTGTCTAAAGATCTGACCACTGTGAGACATGGAGAAGAACAGCAATTTCCTGGCAATCCAGAGAGGTTTAATAAATTCTGCTCCATCCTGGGCTCTAAAGGCTTCAACTCAGGGACTCACAGCTGGGATGTCGATGTTAGAGACAGTACAGTCTGGTTTCTGGGTGTATTATCAGAGTCTGTCCAGAGGAAGGGAGACGAACTGTCTGGATTATGGGTAATGGGTTTCTATGAAGGTAAATATTATGCACGGTCACTCCCAGCTCCATCCACAAATCTCAGAGTGCAGAAGAAGCTCCAGAGGATCAGAGTGAATCTGGACTGGATCAGAGGACAGCTGTCGTTCTCTGATCCTGATACTAACACACACATACACACCTTCACACACACTTTCACTGAGAGGATGTTTCCATATATTCTCACTCGGGATAAAGTCTCAGTGAAGATATTACCAGCGAAGGTCAGTGTGACAGTGGAACGCAGCAGTTAGATAAAGAAGATGATTATATTCATATAGTTTATTTCTTAAAGGGAAACTGAATTTAACCTGTGTTATTAGTTCAAAGACATGTATTTGTTTTTCAGTTATTGTTTTTATTTTATTTTTCTTTACTTTGACAGTTTGCATTTTGTCTCTATTATCGACCTTTTCAGATGTAATATTATAGTTTAAAATTCAAACTAATTAAACTGTTGGTGTCCACGATAAAGACGAGTAGTGAGTGAGAGAGATTGATTTCAGTCCAATGCGCAAAACACTGAAACTAAACTACAAATGATTTTATTCTCACTGGAATAAGTTTACCTTCAATGTTTAATGAACCATATGCAAAAAAACTCAACAATTTTTAGCATTTTTCACTTTTTCCCACAATTTCATTGCAAAACAAAACTCGTAAAAACACCACAACATGCTGGGAAATTAGGCCCAAAACAAAAGGGATAGGCTATTCAGGTGTGTGTGTGTGTGTTTGTGTGTGTGTGTGTGTGTGTGTGTGTGTGCGATGTTTACTTGGCGACACGCTGGCTGAGGCTCAGGTAACAGAGGTTTGTTCTCAGCTGTTTGTTCTCCTGCTGACGGAGGAATTCGGCTTCTTGCTGCCGCTCGACGTCGAGACGCACAGACTCCCGAAGCTCCGCCTCAATACGACCCAACTGAAGCACACACACACACACACACACACACACACACACACACACACACACTGACTAACAAATATTGTGTTTGTGCCATAGAGCTCCATTGTTGATAGATTGATGACTAATAAAAAACATCAATGAACACACACTGTAGTTTGTTTTGACTTCACCACCCTGCTGCCTCGAATACTGACTAGAGCAACTAATGTGGATTAATCCGCCGCTGAAAATAGTCCCCAACAAACGATCAGCTGTTTTAGGAAATTGCTGAATCTTTTTTATATTTCTGAGCTGTTCTGTTAAATATTTACATCTTCAGTAGGAACCAATGAGCTTGGAGCTGAGAGCCACAGACAAGTAGGGGAACTATTGAGAGACGGACTAACACATTGTTGGTTTTGGTCCTTTTCATTGGATTTGTTGACAATAACAAAAATATAATAATAATTATAATATAATAACATATAATTTTATAATTAAAATGGCAGCCCATGCAGTTCCGAGATTTACCACAAGAGGGTGAAAGAGATTTATTTTTCTTAACTTATTTATAATTTATCCAAATACATTAAAATCAACAACAACGAAACACAAAATATGAAAAATAAAACATTTAAGAATTTGAATTGTTAACAAAACTACAGCAAATATCTGAAAATATAATTTATAAAAATAAACATTTGCTGAGAATTGACATTTTAATGCTGCTTTCTGACCTCCAGATGGCGCCGTTTCCCCCCACACCTCATATAAAGCAGCCAATTATTTTAAATGTCACCTCTTCCAGCAGACTCCTGTTGTCCTCCAGCCTCCTCTGCTGCTCGTACAGAGCCAGAGACGCTGGGTCAGACAGACGCCTCACTTCCTGTCTCTCTGCCTCGTCCACGCCTGGTCTACCTGCGCCACCTGTCTGCTGCTGCTGGACGATCGGAGGCAGGAAACAGGTACTGACGGACAGAGGGAGAGAGTGAAGAGTTCATATTTCACTTCATCATGTTGTTATCTTGTCAAGCAGCATCTGAGTGCTGAGTGGCAGAACTAATGAACACACACACACACACACACACACACACACACACACACACACACACATACACACACACTTCCATGTAAACCAGTTTCCATTCAGATTTGTTTACAGTCGGGTCTGATCACGGTAACGAATCCCTCTGCCAAGGTCGTGCTTCAGTGGAGAGTATCTCTCTCACACACACACACACACACACACACACACACACACACACACACACACACACACACACACATACACACATACACACACACACCGTTATCAGATTGCAGACAGCAGCAATGTTTCCATCCAAGCTTTTATCTGGATAAATCCTTTATTTCTTTTTTAACAATTCCTAGAATCCATCATTAGTAGAAAAGCATCTCTTATATGACTTTATATATTTTATGTAGACTTATTAATTTTAAGTGAGAAATAGTCAACAACAGAATCTGGATCCATATCTGATCAGCACTGTTTGACAGTTTGATCTGAGTTTGGTGCGTTGAGCTGGACGGACTCACTGAGAATGAGCTGTCAATCACAAGGTAGCCCCGCCCTAAAGCATACCCTGCTTTATGGTCTGTTTTACTCTAAATGGGACCATCATTTACTAAATGAACATCATGCTGTATGGAAGAAGACTGAAACTAGAGACTGAGACCAGAAACTCATCAGGAAACTGTTTACTGAGGGAATAAATCAACTGAGAAGTCGACTCATTTCTCTATAAGACTCGATACTATCAGACTCCACAACACAAAATAACACAGAGACTTTCATTTAGCCTCATTACGGTTGACCAACGAAAGTCCACTTTTCACTTTTCAAAGCAGGAAAAGCACTAATAACAATCACAATGGCTGCATTCCATTAAGTGTCCCAGTAAGCCACACGAGTCACCTAAATGGAATGCAGCCAATATTGACGTTATTGATCCCACCGCCTGTTCGAGGGGTCTGTCAGCCGTCCTGTTACCTGTGCTCTCTGCTGTCCGACTCCTCCCGAATCTGAGAGAGAAGCCGACCTCCCAACCTGCCCTGCAACACACACACACACACACACACACACACACACACACACACACACACACAACACACACACACACACACACACACACACACACACACACACACACACACACACACACACACACACACAGAGGATAGAGTATCAGTTAATTACATGTCCTCTGAGGACTGACTGAAGCCTGGAAGAGGAGGAGAGACAGTTTCCCTCCCGATGATAGTTTCCGTGGTGACAGGAGACATCTGTCCGTCAGTCTCCAGGGCTGACAGACGACACCGCTGCGCGCACACACACACACACACACACACACACACACACACACACACACACACACACACACACACACACACACACACACACTCACAGACAGCTGAGTAGAGATTAGTCACCTGTATCGGTTTAGGAACATTACACCTGTTTTTTGTTGAGTTTGGATTAACAGTTTCTCCCTCAGAGATCCATAAAGCTCCAATCACATTAAAATGTTTCGGTGCCAGCGCCCCCTAGAGGCTGCAGTGTTCAGTACGGTGCGTAAAATGAACGTTAAGCACGGAACGATCAGCGTACTGATGATTTATATATTCTTAAAATGTAAAATTTGTTAGTAAGTAAAAGTAAAAAAGTAAAAGCATGTAAGTATAATAATTATTAAGCTGTTATTAAGCTTTTATATATGATATTAGATTATTATGACTTCCTGCATTGAAACTGTCGTAGTGTGCAACTAATGATTATCTTCATTACGGATTCATCTGCTGATCATTTTCTCCGTTAATCCATTGATTGATTGTAAGAATGCTAAAAAGTAGTGAGAAACACCTTCACAGTGTTTGTTTTTGTTTGTTTCAACAGTCCAAACCTCTGAATTATTACAAATACATTCAAATTATTCAAATAATAATCAGTGATTATCAAAATAATATATATATATATTTAAAAACGCTCGTGTACGGTAGTTTAAGAACCAGCTGATTAATGGTTTCAGCCGTTTACAGGGTTTTTCCTGTTAATTATTATTACTTAATAACAAAAATAATAATGTAAAATAGTGTGAAAAGTCTGTTACTGTAAATAACTGTAAAATTGCTGCTTATTTACATAAAAAGACATTTGCAAATCTATCATTTTGTTGCAAATATTTACAGTTTATTTAATAGATTAAACTGTTAAATTCAAGTAGTTTTCGCAAAACAAAAACGTTGAATAAATGTTCTTTTATCAGTGTATAAGCATTGGTAAACATTTTTATCAGTGAAAACAGCAATAATTACTGTAAGTTCACAGATAAGACTCAGATTAAAATAAGAGAGAGCAGTGTTCACCTCTATTTACATGTGAAAATATCTTTAATTAAACATTAAAAAGACCAAAAACGACAATGATAAAAAGATTTTATGTCAAACTAAAGCTAAAAACTGTAATTTAAAATTAGAAAATTACTGTACTTACTTACTTTACTTTATTTTATTTAAGTCTGAAGCGTCCAACAGAGAATTATGACCTCAAAGCTCCATCATGTTAGTTGTTTGACCAGAACTTAAAAAAACTGCTTCAATTCTCAAACTTTACGGCTCCTAAACTGGACGAATATAAGCGTCAATAATCGATTTAAAGGGCCACTGCAGGGGATTTAATGTTTTAGTTCATTACCTACAAATGCTTGAATGTAATATGTTTCCGTTCTTGCTGAATATTTCCCAAAATGGCAAAAATGAATGGAAAATATACATAGTAAATTTATAATAAAACATAACACAGGCCCTTTAAAAAAAGATAAAATAATGTTAATTTAAGGCCATTTTCTATTAATTCATGGTGTAGTGGTGCAGTTTATTCATATATATATATATTTAATGGTATATTCAGTTTTCTGTTGCAGAGAAAGTTTCTTCATTTATGACATTTTTAAGAAACTAAAAGTTAAAAATGGCCACCGTCCTTCCAACAGAGAATTATCTGAGAAATGTTATTTAATGAGAGAAAATAAGAAGTGTTGTTGAATGTAATGGACCTTTATAAGATAAAGCTCTCAGTATCAAACAGGTTAATGACCATTAAGACAGATACTCACAGTGTGGACGTCCATCGCCGGGTGTTTTCTGCTCTCCTGAAACGTTACCGTCCTCCCGGCAGCTGAGACGTTTGTCTCAGACACCTAATTAGTTCGGTGTTTCTGTTTCACCTCCTCCACCTGAATTAGTCATCAGTGTGTGTGTGTGTGTGTGTGTGTGTGTGTGTGTGTGTTGTGTGTGTGTTTACAGCTGAGGGAGTTCAACAACACTGTCTCTTAAAAAGTTACTTTCAAATACACACATTGTAACACGTTATATAATTAAAATACAGTGTTTAATACAGAGGATTTTTAATTAAAAAAAGACTAATTGTGAAGTGTAATAAAATAATTTCATAGTTTAAGGGTCCATGTTGATTTCCTACAATAAGACAGATGCAATTTGATTTAAAAACATTTTTATTTACTTGTTTTTATTTCACATAAAGCAGAGCAGTCAGGATTCAGTCACGTTCAGCTCATAGAAAGGATTCATTTGAACAGTTTCACACTCAGAAATAACTAATAACTTGTTTTTAATAAGTAATTTTAACATTTTAACATCAGTCAGACAAACTTCTCATATTTATTTGTTTAAATAATTACCTTTAAGTTTTGTTGTTTTAAACAACAACAACAACGTTCTGAGATCAAAATTTAATCTTTATTTCTTTTAGAAAGTTCTTAAATTCGCACAATTTTAACCTTTTTCTTGGAATTTTGAAAATAATCCCAAAATTTCTTCCACACAGTTGAGATCAGTGTTTTACAGCAGATAAACGTTATCATAAAAGTCACTTTTCAAACGTATTTATCTTTTAATGAATTGATTCACAACCTTTTTGGTGTTTGAACCTGCAAAAGCCTTGTCTGATATTTACCTTTAAGAGTTTTTACAGGCCTAAAAAACAAAAACAAAACCTCCTGTTTATGGATTCTGTAAGTTATTGTAATGAGAAATGTTCTCAAAATAATGATTTAATGAGTCATTATTTTAAGATACTAAGTCATTATTGTGAGATAATAAATAATTATTTTAAGATACTAAGTCATTATTTTGAGAAAGTTTCTCATTATAATGACTTACAGAATCCTTTTTCCCGTCATATTGGCAGAAATGAACTTCCATACCTTTTGGTGCTTTAAGCAGCAAAGAAACAACTAAACTGCTTTAAAAGATTTCTGTGCATCAATGTTAAAGTAATTTACATGTCTGACTACTGAAAATGAATAATTTTAAGTGCTGGATGTTAAATTGTCGGCTCACTTTCTCACAAAGCGAATAAAAGACAGTAAAAAGAAATTAAATATTGTGTATCTGATCTGACTGAACTTCCACTGGAGAACATTTATAAGATTACGCAGTAAAATCTATCAGCAAAAGTGACTCATATCACAATAAAAATGCATTCGCAGCTTTAAAAAAAATACATAAAAGCAGAAGTCTGCGTCTATTTCTCTGATTGTCGTCTGTTTAATATAATAAGTGTCTACGAGTCTGTGCAGCGTCTGTAGAAGTGGAAGTAGTAGTCAGTGAAGAGCGCCCCCGCGAAGTGATGGTCAGTACTGCAGTTTGCTTGACCCTGAGGAGAGACACATGTTATATTATACACTGTAAAACTAAATCTGTAGGTTTTCAGGGTTTTTCTGTTTATTTTATAGATTTATTTTACAGATTGTTTACTGTATTTTTTAAATAATAATACAATTACAAACATATCCTGTGAATTTAGATGTCTGATGGCAAATAATGTGAAAAAACTGTAAATAATCATTAAATTACTGCTTATTTAAAGTTAATTTCCACATCAAAAGACTATTTACTGTTTATTTAATAGATTCAATTGTTAAATTCAAGTTTAATACTATTAATAGTTTTTAATTATGTAAAATTACTGACATTAACAGTAAAAATATTTTTATTTTTTGTGTAATTTTACATGGATTTGTTTCTTAATTGACAGATGTTGTATAATTATGAAAGTTTACACAACAGAAACACTGAATAAATGTTGTTTTTCAGTTTATAAGTGTTGGTAAACTGTCCAAATACAGTTTATATCAGTGAAAACAGAGATTTATTGTTAATAATTAAATGATAATAATAAATGTTTCTTACAGCCACTGTGGAACGAAAGTGGTACGAGCTGTGATAAAGACGAGACACGTGAAGAGGCCATTCGTGTTCGCCCTGCAGAGACAGACAGACAGACAGACAGACAGACAGACAGACAGACAGACAGACAGACAGACAGACAGACAGAAACAGTCAGTTCCAGGTTTATTCAACAGTTTACAATAAAAACAACGTGTCACTGACTCACAACTTCATCCTCTTTGCCTTCAACTAACAACTATTCTCATAATCAATGAATCTGCAGATTATTGTTTCCATTAATTGTCTATAAAATGTCAGAAAAAACAAAACATAGAAGAGAATTATGCAAAATTAACAAATTTCTACATTTAAGAAGATATAATTGTGGGAATATTTACTTGAAAACTTACTTATATGATACATGGAGCATCAAAGAAGTTCTTTAATTATAGTAATTTTAGTTTTGGCACATTAAATACATTTTAATGCTAATATTTTACTACTTTTCACTGCAGAATGTTTAATATCCGAGTATATCTGCTGTCTTTTGTGTGTCACTGTGATATTCGTGAACTGTGATTAGCATGTTGTCGTCCCGACGCGAGGGGGAAACCCTGCCGCTCATCCATTACTCATCAGTGTTTCCCAACACTTCCTGCATTATTAACTGTGATGGTAGCTGAGTTGGTGGACTGGAACCTCAGTGACCCTAAAACCAAACTCACAATCCATTTTACCTCAATGAGCTCACAGTTCAGGGCGGGAAATTACACAAACAATCTGTTTAAGGGGAGCCGTCAGGTTGCCTTCGATAAGTCTTTTTACTAGACAGGAAATTTTAATTGTTGTTTACTTAAGAAAGTCCATTTTCTGCCAATTTATAATTCAACTTATGCATTATTTTAGAGGGAAATATCGTACTTTGTGTTTCTTTTATATCTTTTCTTAACACCATTTTAAATTGCCTTAATTCCCCGAATCGATTCAATTCCGATTTGATTCGATTTAATATTGATTGGCATATTTCAGTTGCACCAGTTTTACTTGGATGTGAGAGATTCTCCGAGAACTAACGCTGTAAATTGTACAATGTTAACGTGGTGAGTTATTAAAAATGTAAATATTATATAAATAATTGACCCTGCAGCAGGTCAGATGATCCGAGCGACATTGTCAATAAACAGCCTGACTGATGAGGAATTATTGATTTCATTCAATTTTAAATCCTTTTTTTATAATAAATAAGGTTGAAGTCAGGTGGCAAAAGTACTTTACTCGAGTTGAAGTGTAAAAGTACAGGCTGAAATTAAATAAAGGTAAAAAGTACTCTGTGCAAAGCTAACTGGAACTTCAACTTATTACGTCTTTTAAGCCGATTTTGGCGTTTTCGTCTCGTTACGTTTTTTCCCTAAAATGCATTAATACTAAAGTAACCAGCTTGTTTAGAAAATGTAAGGAGTCGAAAGTTCATATATATCTTTGAAAATATAAGAATACATAAAAAAAACGCTGTAAAATGTTGGTTGGTGCGATACAAATAAATTAGCCTAAAACTAACGGCTAACACAATATGAACCAGAATCAGCTTTACATTGTGAACGTTAGAAATAAAGCTGTGATAGCCTAAAAGGTATTAAAAATCTATTATTTACCTGTGTGTTTGAAGGGTATCTGGTTCCAGTGACAGTGTTTATATCCAGCAGAGCAGAGCAGGACGCTGACTCATCAAAACTACACAGGTGAACCACCAGCAGCTCGGTGGAGCTACGAAGAAATACAAATAAATACATCGGAACATTTTTAATTTCCTGTCACGTCTTTAGTTTCTTCTTCTTAATCAGTTGACATAAACTGTTAACTAGCTGACAACCCAGCAGCCTAGAAAACACACTGACACACCAATTCAACACACATTTAAGATAATGTTTTGGTTTTTTTACAATCAGGACTTACTTCATGATTAAAGTGACTCTCATGTTGACTGGAACAAACGGGCTGATGGGAACTCTGTAGGCGAATCTACCTGGTCTGAAGGAAACAAGACGGAGTGACGAGAGGCTGAATCACAACTGTGTTTTTTAACAAGCTTTCATGAGATATGATATAGTAATGATGGTTTCTTTACTGACCCACATTCGTCTCTCAGGCAGTATTTTCTGTCAATCACCTGCTGGTTCTCTTTGATCATGAAAGACTGGATGGTGGTGTTTGTCCCTGATGGAGAGAGAACAATAGAAGATAGATGTAAAATTTGGTCTCCAACTTAATACAACTTCACCCTGAAGCTCTTATTGTGAGTGAAATGTTCAATTCAAGTTAAAGAGTTAAAGCTCTAATCTGTAACACGTCCTCATTAAACAGTGTATAAGCTCTGGCTCTATGTTCTCTATGTAGTTGAGTTCTTCCATTATCCCAAATGTTTCCAACAATGTTCAAACTCAGAGAAATCTGTCATTTTATTCAGGTAACGCTGCGTTTCACCGGTCGCCTGTCGATGGCGTCATATCCCCTTTGTGCCTGCGTCAGCGTTGTGGTTGTCTGCCAGAAGCTGTCATACATTGACTGTTTATCCAGTCTGAAGCCACATTGTTACCATCCACTGTTTAGATCTTGGTGCTTTTTAACTCTAGATTTGAACCGGATGAAGGATTTTAGTCATCGGACGTCTGGATCTTAAGTTATCAGAGAAACAAGCTGAGCTAACGTTAGCAGCAGCTCGGCTCGCAGCCCCTCCGGGACGTCCTTTGTCTGTCCAACAGCGTGGGAGAAGCAGTGATTTTTAAGGTGGAACTGCTTTATTCAGTGTGTTTAGTGGTTTTAATCAGCGGGTCTGTTTGTGTTGGAGAGGAGGAGACCTCTGTGGATCATTGGGCTCCCGGTAGAAACCTCCTGAACCATGAACACTGAAGGAATCCTAACTAACTGCGCTACTTCACCACGTCAAATGAATTATTGTTTCAATGTTCTTGCAGCAAAAATTAGGTATTGCATATTTGATCCTCGCTAGCGGCCTCAACATCCATTCAACCTAATGATCTGTGAAAGCAGATTTAAATGTAGAAACTCACAGTCTCTGGCACTTTTCAGCTGGTGATAAAGTTTTTCTCTTCTTCTTTCTGTAAAGCAAAAACATGACATACTCTTATACTGTGAGTAATGACGGTTAATATCCAACTTGTGTCTTTATGTTTCTTTCCTGTATTTCTGTATCTGTCAGAATGAATCTGCTGTGTTTACCTGTCAGATTAGACTTTTCTGCTGCAGCTGATTCAGTGGAGGTGATGTTGGAGTCGGTGCTGCCCCCTGTTGGTGGAGTGCAGCAGTACACCTGATCACAGTACAGCAGGTCACAGAAGTCCACGTCTGGTGGCCAGGGTCCGGGTACAGTGGTCGGTGTGACTGGTAGAGAGAAGTGACACTTATATGTACATACAAAATTATCTGTTTAAACCTTTTATGTGAAGATCAATATTCATTCAAAAGAAGTCAGTGTATTGTTGATTAATCAGCGGATATCTAATATTACTTTGGACTTTGGATTCTCTGATTCTCTCTAAATATTATTATTCAGATTACATCCTATTGCCTGTAACACACACAGATGAATTTTACATCCTCTGTGTATCTGTGTGAATGTGAACAGTGAGAGGTTTGTAGGTTACCTGTGCTGCTCCAGGTTGTGGTCTGCGGAGGAACCACGCTCCCGTTACTGAGAGAGTAAAAACAACAATCAGCACAAACAACCACAAACAGAACACTGAAGTCGTAGTGTAATGAGATAATTTATTATTATCGGTAAAAATAATAACCCCATAAATGTAGCTAGGAAACTACCAGGGTTTTACCAGGGGGTTGCCAGGCAACTGTCAGTGGTTGGTTGAATGTAACTAGGTAGTTGCTAGGGTGTTGCAAGATGGTTGTTACAGGAAGTGTTACTAGGTGGTTGTTAGGTGACTGTCAGTGGTTACTATGACGTTACTAAATAGCTGCTATGATGTTACTAGGTGGTTGCCAAGTGATGATCGATGGTTACTAGGATGCCACCAGTCAGTTGGTTGTGTGTTACTGAGTGTTGTATGTTACAAAGGGAGTGCAAGAGTTGCTGGTTGGTCCGATGTTAATGGTTGCCAGGGTGATAATGGGGTTTTTGATAGGGGACATTTGGTGGTTGCTAGGTGTCACTCTGTAAATAAACAGTGTTTCGTATTACAATAAAAAGTTGTTTACCTGCTGCCGGGAAATGCATCAAAGTCTCCGTCCTTCAAATTTAGTAGGTACAGAGCAGTGATAGAGATGATGCTACACACACACACACACACACACACACACACACACACAATATTTTAGTTTTTCAAAATGCACATATTATTTCTATTTCACTAAAACAGGAAGTGACATCATGCCTCACCAGAACGCCATGGTGGCCAGCAGGGTGAAGACGCTGGCCTGGAAGACTTTATGCCGCAGACAGTGTCTGTACTTCTGACTCCAGCCTTCCTTCTGAACTTTCCCGGTCTTACAATCGTCAGGACTCGACGACATCGACACGCTGCTGTGTTTTCTAGGTTTCCTGTTGGAGAAAACGCAAGAATTCCAGCTTTTATTCTGAAATTACTGATAAAATTGCAGTTTTTTCCCACCGTTCTGCACCGAAACATAGCTAATCTTATTCGGTCTGTGCCTACATTTCCCACAGTACCTTGTACCGTGACCGCAGTGACCTGTTAGTGACACCTCAACCTTGGTTTTTAGCTGCAGTTAATTCTTTTAAAGCTGCTGCTCTTCATTCACACAGAAGCCTTCAGAGAGTCCTTGAACTGTGATACGCTGATAACACAGTAATCGGCTATTATGCAACACACACACACACACACACACACACACACACACACACACACACACACACACACAAGTACTTTTCCATGGCATTGAACACTGTACAGTATTACCTATTACCTGCACTCACACACAGAAATTATGGATTTATGTGATTTTAAGAGGAACTGAAAACGTTTGTCACAGTCCAAAACTTACTCAACGAATCACTTTTAAAAGTGAAAAACCCACTGGTTTATTTTATATTATTACTAAAAAGTAGAAACAAATGTCTAAAGATTTATAAAGAAAATACAAAAAAGAGGAAATGTTGTCTAGTTTTAACAATATATTTACGGGTGTTGAATGATTATTATTGTAATAATATTATGTCATGTACAATGTTCACATTTTCTAACGAGATATTTGCTATTTATGTTAAGTTTAAAAACAACTTTGCCCAAATTGTTCAGCATCGAAACTGACCGTTCTTTGACATTTACAGACATTTTTAAAATGTTTAAACTCCTAAAGTCGACTACGCTGCAGATCTAAACCCTGCTAATATTATTAATGTAGTTCTTTTCTTATTTTATGCACGTTAACTGTCTGTATTATTAATGTGGTGAATGCTCGTTTGAAGCTTGTTTAAATAACCAGCCATCATTTGCTGAACATGACCACAAACTACAGCTTTTGTCCGCCCTTATGAATCTATAATACCAGATGAATGAATGAACAGATGAAAGGATGAACGTACCCGGTGGAGCGCAGGCTGCCCGTCAGGCTCTTTAGCTTTGCCAGTCGGCGGTTCCAGACCTCCAGCTCTATGATTCGGGTCTCCAGGTTGTCGGTGAGCTTCGACAGCTGCTGCACCGCCCCGACGTTCTCCATGAAGATCTGCTCCTGGGGGAGAAAGAGGAAGACGAAGACGAAGACGAGGGAGTCAGAGAAAGTACACAAAAACTTTATTTCTGTTTCCTGTGAGATTTCGTGCTACTGGAACAGAGATAAAACATATTTAACATCATATACCTTTACCAGGTTTGGAAGGATGCTCGTGGCTACTCATGGGAAATGTAGTAAATAAAGTTGTATCTTTGTTAAAGTCGTGTGTGCGCCAATGTAGTCGATGCACTTTTATTTTACAGTGTGGAAGGGAAGCACCAAAATGTTTTGATGAAAAAGCATTCAGTAGAAAATACATTAAGAACTGGAGCTGAAATAATTAGTTTATTAGTATATTATTAGTATAATAATTAGTCACTTTAACCACTGGTTTGATAATTAGTGTAATTGTTTAAGTAAAAAATGAAAAACGTCTTCTGCTTCCAGCTTCTGAATGTGAAGGTTTGCTCTGTTTCTCTGTCTCATTTCAGCGTACATTAAAAATCTTGTGTGGATGTTGGACTATGTTACTTATTTCTGACCTATAATAGACTAGAAAGAATAAATAGCTTATATAATATAGCTTTATAAAGCTAACCAACGTTTGGTTAAGTAGTGGAATGACCGCAGTTTTTATGGCATTATAATGTTGATAAGCGTGCTTTAGTATGGAGGCTTTAAAGGGTCACAAACAATCAAATATATCAATATTTGAACATATCTGAACTAAAAAGACATTATTGTGTCTATACATTGTGGCGTTGTTTATACCACTGCTCCCGATCTGTAATAACCTTTGAAATTTGTAAAACCTTCAAGTAATTTCAGCTGTTTGTTGAAGCCAAATCTTAAATGTCACATACTGTCCAATAAAGATAAACACAACAAGAAGAAAGATTACCTTGTCCACCATGAGGAAGTTATGAATCTTCTCTCCGTCGGAGCAGCTGACGTCTCCGACCTCCTTCACCGCCGACGGCAGCAGCTCCTTCACCTCCTGAGCTATTATACCTGAAATATCATTTTATATAATAATGCTATAATGTTCACCTGGTATACAGTGAATAAATGACAGTATTATAATAACACTGTAATAATGTGGCCTGTTACCTGTCTGGTGGGTGTGGTCTATTCCCATAGTGGACGCAAACTCTGGTTTATAATCAAACTCAACTATTCTCATCTGAGTGATCCTCTTCAACTGCTGCTCAGAATCAACCTGACAAACAAAAAGATTAGAAAGTGTCAGAATAAAGTGCAGAAATAAACAGAAACTTTAGAGTTAGAAACATTACAAAACTGTTAATTAAAGAAGTATTTAAGTTTTGATTCTTGATACTCAAAGCTACATTGTAAAAAACAGTTTTACAGTGTTTTTAAATACATGGAAATATTAATACAATTCCAAAAATAGACTGTGATGTAAATATTAATGTAAAATAACGTGAAAAATCTGTAACTGTTAATAATCATTAAGTTCTGCTTATTTAAAGAAAATTACCTTTAATTCGCAGAAAAAGATTTAAATACATTTGCATTACATTAGATATTTACTGTTTATTTAGGAAGGTTACACTGTTAATACTGTTAATACATTTCTAAAATTATGTAAAATTTGTTTGTTTTACATGGATTTGATTGTTAATTGACTGATATCTATTTTAATCGTAATTTAATTAAAATTTTAATTGTATAATTATGGAAGTTTTCACAATAAAATTGTTGAATAAATGTTTTTTATCAGTGTATAAGCATGAATAAAAACAACTATCACTGAAAACAGCAACAATTACTGTATTCAGAGGACTTCAAGGTTATTTTATTGTCATCTACAATGCAAGGTTGTAAAATTAAATTTAGATATGGTTCCCTTTATGCTACTTAGATATATAATAAAATAAAAAATTGTAAATGATTCATAAAAATAAAAACAAAATAACTAGTTTGTATGACGAATTGAGTGAGCTTGATACATTCAAATATGTTTTTACACAAATAAATAAATGTGTAACGTTTGCCAAATTAACAAGGAGGCCGAAATAATTAAGAATTACATATAAAAAAAAGTGTTTCACAAAGTTTATAAAGTTTGTCCTCAAAATTAGCTGATTTTTTAAGGGAGTCTGGGAATATTGTGTTTGCCAAACATCTGCTGATTATCATTGCAGGTAAGGAAGCCCAAACACATCATTTGCATTCATGGCGTCGCTCTCATATCTCATACCTCCTGTATGTTTTGCTTGGCGCGGTAGTCGGATGGCTGCATGACGGCGCCCATCACTTTGGCGTTGCCACAGACAACTAACGCCTCGTCGGGGGAGTCGGTGTTGATGCCCACTCGGCCTTGACAGACCACAGCGTCCTGCACCGCCCCACGCTGCCACAGTGCGTCCCCTTCCGTCTCAAACTGACCGGGGTTGGAAGCCTGCAGAGGGGTAAAGGCTGCAGCATTAATGGCAGAGATTTTGAGCGTCTGCGCTTCAATTGATGGTTAAAAGTCGGCGTTGTTACCCTGACGATGATTCTCTCCGAAACCAGAGCCGTGATAAGAAAAGTCTCCTCTCCTGCCACTGCAGCGTACAGACCAACCACCATCTGAAAGTATCTACAAACACACACACAGTTAGCATGTAGCTCTGTTCATTCATCCATTCATTCACATACTCACTCACACACCTCTGGTCGGGGTTGGGTTTGCCTTTTTTCCTCATGTTGTTGGACGTCGTCTCGCTGAAGTGCAGTCGGCCGAGAGTTACCTTGGTGATTTTGCCGCTGGGCAGAGCCACCCTGAAGGTAATGAAGATAATTAATTGATTTTTAACATTTACATTTTTGTGTTTGTACAAATTATTTTTGTGTGTCACTTTTTTCTGCCCCCTTGTGGTCAAAAATAGCATTCACAAACTTTCACTAACGATTATCCAGTCATACAATCGTAACTAAGCACAGGCTGTTTTGTTTCCGTGTTTTCTACTTGAATTATGATGATGAGGATTTTATGGACATGCAGCTACAGCCTCACCCCGAAATTCCACCGGGTATGACTTTATAACATCAATTAAAGCGTCTTCTAATCTCACAAGAGCGTCTTCAGAGGGCGTTGTCTGCTATAAATTGTATATTTTGTCTTTAAAAAGGAAATAAAACAGTGTCTTCTGTGTTTCTAACCTGCCTCTGACCGATCGACTTTTGATCTGGTGCCACATTGTTAATGTGGCACCAGATCAAGCAGATTCCAGTGCGATCCGCTTTGTGCTGCTTGACATAAGCGGGTCACCCTGGAACTGCTTATAAATACACTTTGGGTAATTATTCCCAAATCCTGCAGGGAACAGCATACAGACGCTTTGCCAACCCTTGTGGCAGTGCGGATCCAGGACCGTCTCCCACAGAGTGGATTGGATCAGAAAAGGTGTTAAACAAAGGTATGTTTGGTGCATCTGTTATGTACCTGACTGGGTTAAAGGGCTTCTTGCTGCGGTCGGGCTGAGACTGCTCAATGGTCACCTGGTGGCTTGGAGATTCCAGCTGTGAGATGATAAAAACATCATCAATCAAGATATTAATGCTGCATCTTTACCTACCAGTCAGTCACTGATAGATCGATAGAGTCTGTTTACTGACAGTAGAGTTTGGATCTCACCTTGACCCCGAACACTTTTATCAGGAAGTGGTCGACCAACTGCGGCCCGCTGGGCGTTTTGACGTACTGCGGCTCTGCAGCTACGCCGATGTGAATGGTGACCTGGAAGTGATTCTTCTTCTGGCAGACAAAGGCCTCGTCAGCTGTGGAGTAGATGAAGCCTTTATCTGTGTCGACGTGGTAGGCAGGAGGAGACCTGGAAACAGAGAAGGAAAGCAGTTCCTGTTTATATATAATATGAGTTCTTCCATTATCCCAAATATTTCCAACAATGTTCAAACTCAGAGAAATCTGTCATTTTATTCAGGTAACGCTGCGTTTCACCGGTCGCCTGTCGATGGCGTCATATCCCCTTTGTGCCTGCGTCAGCATTGTGGTTGTCTGCCATAAGCTGTCATACATTGACTGTTAATCCAGTCTGAAGCCACATTGTTACCATCCACTGTTTAGATCTTGGTGCTTTTTAACTCTAGATTTGAACCGGATGAAGGATTTTAGTCATCGGACGTCTGGATCTTAAGTTATCAGAGAAACAAGCTGAGCTAACGTTAGCAGCAGCTCGGCTCGCAGCCCCTCCGGGACGTCCTTTGTCTGTCCAACAGCGTGGGAGAAGCAGTGATTGTTAAGGTGGAACTGCTTTATTCAGTGTGTTTAGTGGTTTTAATCAGCGGGTCTGTTTGTGTTGGAGAGGAGGAGACCTCTGTGGATAACTGGGCTCCCGGTAGAAACCTCCTGAACCATGAACACTGAAGGAATCTTAACCGGGAGAAGCTGACTGCAATGACGGCAATGGTGGTGAAGACAACAACTCCCATGATCCCACGCTGCTTCATCAAACTTAAAGCTGACTGAACTTTCAGGTGCTTGATGTACATGCACAGTTGGTACAACAACTACTGGCGTGTTGAATTAAACTGATTCAGCTGATTCTGTACTCACAGTGTCTGGTAGCTGCTATTGTACAAAGCGCTCCAATGTTCCAGCCTGTACTGATCCCAAGTCAGCAGCTGGTAGGATCCCAAACTCAGTCCACCACCACCCACGCCGTTCCCTCCACTGCCTCCTCGAGTCCCGTCAGCCTCACTGCAGGACGCTTCGACTCCCACCGATGGTTCCTCAGACTCAGATCTCCTCCTCTTTTTACTCTCTGGGGAGCTGAAGAAGGACGAGAAAGACTCAGACGGGCATATACACGTTTATTATTTCCTGCCTGTTATCACAAGTTGTGGTAGTAGATTAGGTGATATGAGTTGTGATTAGTGTGGAAAGTTTTTCGGGGTCTGTAATAAACAAAGCTGTTTTTGTGCAGAACTACAGTCCTCCATTATAAAACTGTTTTGTCACCTTTTACCTTTATCAAAAATATTTGCATATTGCATTTGGCCATAATGCGATTTCCATAATATTTTGATTAATTGTGCAGCTTTAGTTTGGAAGTCAGAAACAGAAGCCGCAGTGTGAGTTGAGTGTAAAAGTCACAAAACAGGAAATGCTGAATTAAAGCTGTTTGATAAATTGATTAAATCGAAAATATGTTTTAAAACGATGCAAAAAACATCTGAATCGTAAAATTGCGATCGGAACTACAAATGTTATAATGCGATATGTAATGTAATATACAGCTGCTAAGGACCCAAAGTTACATAATAGATTATCAGCCCGAGCTGATGCTTACTAGCTGTGTAGTGTGGAGGTGGGGCCCATCAGGCCCCCCGTGGCTATATCTGGGACCAGGCCGGGAGCAGTGCAGGGTGTGGCGTAGCTGTTTGTGAGGGTCGGTGGCGGTTGTTGTGGTGGGGAAGGAGGTGTTGGAGGGGTGTAAACCTGCGGGCAGTTGTCTGGACTCAGGTAGTGTGTGTGTTCAGGTGTGTGCTGGTGCAGGTGGGCAGGTGGAGCAGGTGAGGCCCCAGACTTGACGTAGGTGTTAGTGAGGCCCAGACTGCGGAGCTGATCGTGGGTCAGCAGCTCATCTTGGGCGGGGGCGGGGCCTCGATCCTTAAAGCGACAGGACGAAGAGGTGAGAGTCCGTTGTGTTGGATAAAACGCTTCCTGGTTGGTCTGCTGGTTGGGCCAATAGGAAGGCTCGTAATGGAAGTCTACCAATCAGAGAATCAAAGCATATTAGAGGACAGTTTCACCCTTTTAGTGAATTTAAATCAAAACACACTCAACCAGAGACTCAGACTGTTTCCTGTTGGAGCTCAGTCACAGCAGCATTTATAGCAAAATTATTGACAGAAATCAATTTTAAAAAAGTAAATTTTTGTGAAGCTTTAATGTATAACTAAACTTTATTAGACTAAACTTTGATATGTGAATTTAAACTGCTGACAAAACCATGTTGACCTTCGAGTCCAAAAAGTTGGAAGCTAACACATTAGCTCCGTTGCACCATTTAATCTGGAAACTTTAGACTTTTAGGCAAACAACTTAAGTATGTATGTGAAAATTAGCTTCTAAATACTATAAATACTGTAAATACTATCAGTAATAATACAATACTATTTTTGTAGTCAAGGAGTATAGCAGTTACTGACCCAGGATGACAGTTACATCAATTGAGTCCAATTACAAACCAACATCCAAATAATTACATAGCAGTCATATTTAATGAAAGCTCTGTGAACATTACCTGGTAACTGTGCAGGTGAACAAGCCTCCGAGCTCGAGTCAGGAGGAGACTCAGGGAGCATGCTGGGAAAAAACAAACAAATAAATAAATACGTGAAACATAGAGACACTGTTGTGGAATATGTATTTACTCCATTTATTTGATTTATTATTATTTTTTATGTCTCCCAATAATTTATGTTGTATGACAACCTATGTGAAATAATCCGATGCCATGGAAAGCTTTATTTTTTATTTTAATAACTGTTGTTTGATATTGTTTTGAATGGGATCGCCTGGTTATGCAAAGAGCTTTCTGCATTCTGTATTTACAACCTTCACTCAGCTGATAACCAACTAGGTCAATGCTGTTTGTGTGTGTGTTATATAACAGTAGGTTTCCGCTGTTAGCACAACTCTTACTACCTCTTCCCACTAGTTTATTTACGTAAATCACATAGATTTTACATTTTATTACACACACTCCCTCATTAATGCAGCACAGTACTGTGTTGCTGTACCTGTACTTTACTTGAATATTTACATTTTCTACTTATTTTTACTTGTACTCCACTACTGCATTCTTCGGAAGCAAATATTGTACTTTTTAAAAGGTGCAGCAGATATCCAAATGCCACGTACTATCTCAGTCTGTGTTCAGGATGCTGTGATCGATTAACGTCTAAGGGGTCGGTTGCACAAAACACCTGAGGTTAAGGTTTATTTAAAGTTTGAGTTGCACAAAACAACCTTATATCTTCTTCTTAAGGTTTTACTTAACATGTTCACTCGAGTATTTAACAACAAACAAACAATCTCAGAGGAAACAGTTTTACTGCTGTAAAATCTCTTTCAGTGCCGTAGAGTCTTAATATCTTTACTAAGGAAATATTTTAAGGGATTCTGTGCAACACCCTCCAGTATGTGGCCCCTGGAGTACAAGAACTGAACACAATAAAATGTTATTTTTCAGTGCAGAGAGAAATTCCATGGAAATGGTCCATATGAAAGGGTAATTTGGAAATTGGTCTATGGATAAGTAGGGAGGGATCCAGACCAGAAAGCAAACAAGGCTCAAAACCTTGTTTGTATTACATCAAGAGGGCTGGAAGTCACTCTCTTATGTGATACTGGATAAAATGAGCTGAAGGACATCAGAGTAAGAGGCATTGTGGGTATTAGAGGCTCTAATTGACTCCATTTTATCATTAAAACAAGATAATAATAAAAAAATTCACAATCAGAATCACTTTCAGCCGAGGAAGGGCTGATCCTAAATGAATAATAAATCAGACTGATCAATAATCGATCACAGAAGAATCATGTAATACTGGGATTATGTGTGTGTGTGTGTGTGTGTGTGTATCAATCTTACAAACTGTTGGGGTCCATGTCATTGCTGAGGTACTGCTCCAGGATGCTCGTATCCACAGCGACAGAACTGTCCAACACGCCACTCACATCCTGACCTGCACACACACACACACACACACACACACACACACACACAACACACACAACACACACGCGGGAATCAATTGTTCTTGACTGTAAATACCAGAGGAAGATAAGGAAATAGATAACCTACTGTATGTATGTAGATTAGTTTTTAGTCCAAGAATCAGGGTGAAAGTTTGTATGACTTGTGTCATTTAAAAAAGTGAATTCTTATAAAGTAGATAATATTTATATTTATTTATATATGTGCATATAGAGGAGAATAAAGTTTATTATGAATGAATACCACTGAGGAAATTTGTAAGTATGTTTCTAGCTTGACAGTGGTCACCATGAGATGTGACATCTGAGAAAAAGTAAAAGGTAAAAAAGAGCATAGTCCGTTACAACTCATAGAAAACATGTCAACAATAAGTCAACATCCAATCAGAGAGCTTCAGACTCTACTGCCGTGTGGTTAATGGAAGGATTAAGACGTTTCAGCTTTGTAGTAACTAGTTGGATAAATTCAGCATGAATTAATTTACTCCTGGAACCTTGTTAAGGACAAACTTAACTGCCCCTATACCTCTGGAACCATTTCCCCAAGGACCACTAGCACTACCCTAAGTACTCCTTGAATGTATCAACCTCTATGTCCCGTGGAACCACTTTAATGAAAACTTGAATCTCTGTAAGAATCCCTCGCCCCCTAAAGACCAGTAAAACCTGCTCTAGGATTTGTGGAACCTCAGTAAGGAACTTTTTCAAGGACCAGTGGAAACTCCTTCTCAAAGACCACAAGATCTGCCATAAGGACTTTGGATTTGTGGTACCTCCTCAATGAGAATCACTTCAAGAATAATCAGAATCTTCTTAAGAACCCCAACCTCTTAAGGACCAGTAAAACCTCTTCTGGGATACCTGGAATCTCAGAAAGGACTGCTTCAACTTCTACAAGACCAGTGGAACCACCCTCTCCAGTACTACTACCACTACCATAAGGACCTTTCTCAAGGGCCTCTGGAATGTCCTCTTCAAGGACCACTAGAATCACAAACCTCCCCAAGGAGGACCACTTGAACCTTCTCAATGACCCCTGGAACCCCTTCTTCAACAACCACAGATCTTTCTCAAGGATGGTACCTCCTCAGTTACCATGATAATCACTTTGAGGATGACCTGCCCTTTCTTAAGAAGCCCTGAAACTGTCTAAAGACCACCATTAATCACCTATCATGGAGCCTTCTTGAAGACCCCATAAACCTGTTAAAGGACCACTGGAACCCACTCAGAGATAGACTAGAATATCTCAAAGACAACTCATGGACCACTGGATTGTACTCTTCAAGCATCAATATATTAGCCTCCCTCCCCCAAGGTCGATAAGAACTACCTCCTCAAGGGTCAATCAATATATCTTCCTCTACAGTCCATGGAACCACTTCAAGAACAACTGGAATCTAGCAGAAGATCTTGCAGAAGATCTTCTAGGATTCCCTGAAGCATTTGCAAGGACCACCTGAACCTCTTCAAGGACTACTGGAACCTCTCTCCCAGGACCACTGGAACTACCTTAAGGATCTGTTTAACTTTCTGGGGACCCCTGGAATGTCATCTTCAAGGACCACTAGAATTACATGAACCTACTCAAGTAGGACCACTTGAACCTTCAATTAGAAGCTACTGATGGACCTCTAGACTATCCTCTTTAGGAACCAATAGAACCTTCCCAAGAAGCCCCCACCCTAAAGTACTACCTGTACCTAAACTACCTGTACTTGAAGAACCATTTTAACCTCCTCAAAGACTATTGAAACCACTTCAAGAACCAATTGAACCTCCTGAAAGCCACATTTAGTGACTATTCGACCATCCTCAGGAACCAAAGAACTTCTTCAAGGATGGCTAGAACTTTGTTTACCTTCTGTAGGACTACTGTAAACTTAAAATACAACCAGACAAGACAAGACAACTACGTTCTTTGTGATCAGGTCCTTCTGTCAGAGAATATACATTATTCTTCTCTCAGATTTTAAAATAAAGTAAACAAGCTTACCACTGAAGAACTGCTGCAGCGCCTCGTTCTCTCCCAGTACCTGGAGTGGCAGCCGGCCTGCTCCAGGCTCCATGATGCCCAGCAGGGGTCGTTGCAGCCGGGGACTGAGGCGGGTCTAGGAGGGCCCCGGCTGGACACTGAATAATAATTATAAAGAACTTTTTAGAGTTTACTTTCTAGAATATAAATATTCTCTTTTACTCAAGTACAATACTTAAGTACAATGTTGAGGTATTTGAACTGCAGATACCTTATTCCCATTAATCATCTCATGACCCCTCAGATTGTCGCCCTATAGAGGGGCTCAATCTCTAGGTTGGTTAAACTTCACCATAGAAGGTAATTAAAACTAGCTTCACTGACTTTTACTTGTAATGGAGTATTTATACATTGTGATATTGGTACTTTTACTTAAAGATCTGAGTGCTTCTTCCATCACTGCCTGCAGCTGCATGTTGAGATTGTAGGTGTAATGGAGGGAGAAGCAGACAGGTTTATGGTCAATTAAAATCTGATACTGATGCAGAGTTCGAGGTTAAAACCTTTTGATGACATGATACAGATCAAAGCTATAACCAATAACCTCTTAGATAGAAAATGAAGACAATGTTTAATTGGTGCCCTTTCTCTTAATTCCAGTTCCAGTTGGTGAGTGCAACCGTCTTTTAATAAAAAAATATTTTGGCAGGTGAACAGAAATGTAAAATCTGTAAAACATAAAATTCAACAAATATAGAGAATAAAGTTTCCAAGATTGATATTTACATGAGTTTAAATTACATTTTCTTACACTTTTTAAATAAGATTTCAACAGTTTTTTAAGGAAATTCTTCTAGAAATTAACTATCAACATGTAAACATTTTGTTTTGGGTTGAGCATACATTTGGAATATCATCACCTTAGATGATGTAATTTGATGTTGCAGCTTTAAAAACATGTAATTCAACATTTTTCCATCATGTAGTTTCAGTTAAAATCAGTTAAAGAACAGTTGAAGAAAATATGTTGCGATATTCTTTACTTCTTAATTTTTTTTTTGCAGAAAAATAGGTTTTCTGTAACTTTAAAGCTAATTAATGGGAAATTTAAGGGTGAAATTCAAGTGAATAAAACGTTAACTTTTGCTCATTATGATCATTTAATCAATTTTTGTACTAAGAGAGAAACACTTCCTCGTTTGGGGCGCCAATTCAAACTGTGTACATCTGAATTTTGGGGTATTTTCTGCTACTTTATACCAATTCTCCACATTTTAGTACGTTTTTTTAGTCTAAGTCTAAGTCTTTTAGAGGCAAATATTGTACTTTTTAACTGCACTTTATATTTATTTGAAATATAATTAACAAATCAATTATGATGTAATATTGTAGCTTATGATACAAGTGATATTTTGAATGCAGGACTTTTACTTTTAGCACAGTTTTTCTACGGTTTGGTTTTGATATTTTTACTTAGGTGAAAGAGTCCCGCAGCAGAATTTAATTTAATTAAGATGAATCATTTTAAGATGTTTTATTACTGTATTTCCATTAGAGAACATTAATTACAGGTTGAGACTCACACAGCAACATTGTCTTATATTTTCTATTAAGATAAATAAGAGAAGTCAACTCCGGATGCACCAAATGTTCTTAACCCATTTGATCTTAAATCTGTGGCATGTGGCTGATTGTTTATTAGCATAACTAAAACCTCCTAAACACCATATAAGGGAAGGTGTTAAATATATTTATACAGACTATAAGTAATAAGAAAGTAAGTATAAGATATCTATAAGATAATGATATCATCCAAGGTTCTTTATAGATTAAATAGGGATCAATGGAGCAACAGTTATTCTTTAGCCCTCAAATGTAATAATTCAATCACTATAATTAGTCTAAAACATATAATTTAATCTGATTATGTGAAATTCATGACTTTTTTAAATTTAAAACTTATGTTTCTTTGCGTTGGACAAACAATTTGTGGACTGTGCGAACTGGATGTTTCGTTCTTATCTTGGTAAAAATATTCTCTGACACTAAGAAAAGAGCGAAAACAAGAAAACTTTGGTGAATCCCAGATATCAATAAGAACAAATCGTGGATACGAACACAAATAAACAATAAATAAACAACTGTTTATTTGTCCACACAATCTGCATGTAATTCATGTAGATTTTCTTGTTCACTGTAAAAAACAAGTTAATTAAGCTTGAAAAATATTAGATTTTAACTTTTTAAGTAACTTTTAACTCAATTTTGTAAGTTAAAAAAACATTCTTTATCAAATAGCCTTAATCATTTTAGTTAAAATAACTTATCACTTTACAGTGTTCAGTGTTTAATTTAGTTAACTCTAATACAACGGCATACTGTTACAGGTACTTTCCACCTCTGACTCTCTTCAGCTGCACATTAAAAAGGAAAATAAACATGTTTTTTGACCCCTCGGAATAAATTTTACTATTAAATTGTTCAATAATCAAGACTTACTGCCTAAATAAAGAAAAGTGTCTAAACTTAGACACGTTTCCTGATTTAGATTAAGAAATATTTAACACTTTGATACTTGAAGCTACACATTTTATTTGATATTCATAAAGTTTTGACAGAAGACTTTCAGACCTCCATGTTGGGTAATAAAAGGATTCAAGGTTATTTTATTGTCATTTACAACACACGGTTGTAGAATAACATTTAGATATCACTCCTTTTATGCTACTTTTACAAAAAGTGTTGAGGGGTTGTGCACAGTTTGGACTGCGGCCTCGTGTGTAACTGAAACTGTGGCTGTTGCTTTATTAAACATGTTATTATCGTCTAAAATTTCTTCTGAAATGTGAATTTAACAAAAAAAAAAGTAGTATCATCCACCACAGACAACATGTTGAACTCTTAATATTAATAATTACGATATTTTATGGTAATAATTGGAGTTATTTTTGTTAACATTTAAGATTCTGAGTAGTTTTTTTAAATCATTTTTCAACCGTGAATCACATTTTTTAAAGTCTTATTTTGAAAAACCAAAGTTAACACATGTTAAATGGACAAATATTTATACATTTTGATAACATTTTGCTGTTCTCGTCCAGGATTTCTGATGTCTTTCTTCATAATTCACCTAAAACCTCAACATATATGATAAATTAACCTCTTTCTGTAGCTCACAGTTCCTCCTGTTCGAACAGACACAGCAGCTCAGATCTGCTCGACAACAACAGCCGCAGACATATTCGTTCAAACACACCTGTGTCGTCTCTCAAAGATGGCCGCCAGCCGATCGGCGGTGATCTCTGAGTTTATCCGCCCTGCTCGTCTTCAGGTATAATCCATCTGTGATTCAGATATTACACACCGAGTTCCTCCAAATCTGTCAGATTTCAGTCTTCTGCGGTTTCAGTGAAGAGAAATATTTCCTGTTTTAGACTCTGATTCTTCTTCTTCTTCTTGTTGGCGTCTGTGGATCGTCTCTGTCTGCCAGCTGAACTTTGAGCTTTGAACAGGAAACGGTAAAAAGACATTCACACACCTGACGCAGGCGTGTATCACTGTGTGTGTGTGTGTGTGTGTGTGTGTGTGTGTGTGTGTGTGTGAGAAATGAAGCCATAAACCATCTTATCTGAAGCTGTTTGTATTGCTATTCTTGTGAGGACCCTCACTGACGTCCCCAAACATTTAACCTTAAAGATATGATAAACATTAGAGCTATATTATATATTTTGTTGAGGTTTTACATTTTCCCAAATGTCCCTTTATTTATGTCAAAGGTCCAGTGTGTCCCCACAATTCATGTGAGTCCCCACAACACTGTAGGATGTCAGGTTGAGGTTGCAGCAGTGTTAAAGGACAATTCCGGTGCAAAATGAACCCGGGGTTAATAACACATGTGTACCGAGTTGGTCCGTTCTCTGGGATATGTTTTCATGCTAATCGACCGTGACCGGTTTTAGCACAAACCGCTAATTAGCTTATAACGCTAGCCAACGGGGCACAGAGTAACGTGAAAGGAAATCGCTTTTTATACCACTAACAAGGCTCAAAATAGCACCACACTGTCATGTCCAGGAAACTTTGTTAAGTTTATTTATTCTGTTTTGTCACGTGTCTATGTTGTCTTGTAATTTCCTGTTTTATTTTGGTTCTACTTCCTGTCTGTCTCTTGTCACCAGCTTTACTTTCTCCCTTTGTCTCTTTTCCCGCTCCTGGGATTACCTGTCTCCGCCCTGATTGTTTCCACCTGTGCCCTTACCCTGTGTGTGTATATATAGTCCGTGTCTCCCTTTGTCCTGTGCCAGTTCGTCTTGTCCCATGTACCAGAGAACCAGCGCTTTATTGAGCCATGTCCAATTGTCAGGTCTTGTTGTTTTGTTTGCTCATGATCTTCTGTTTGTTTTCTAAGTCATAGCATGAGAAGAAGAGTCCAGAACAATAAAACATTGAATTTGTTAAGTAAGAAAATTAAGTCTGTATGATTGGTAAAAAAGATTAAAAAAGAGAATTGTATAAAAGGTTGCTCAAACTCCATCCAAATCATTCGTTTTACACAAACTTCCTGCAGTTACTGAGTTCACTGTTTGGATTCATTGAACAGTTTTTAATATAATATGAAATATCCATAAAATATGTCACTGAGTCAGTTTACTGAATGATAGAAAAGTAATTGTTTCTCTTTGTCTCTCCTCCTTCAGCTCACAGGTCTGATTTATCCTCCTTCCTCTCTTGTCCAGGTGGATGAAAGGTTTATTCTGTACATTTGATTTCTTCTGCTGCAGTGTGTTTGTGTAAAACATCATCTTATGGCTCTAAAACTAAACCTCATGAAGGTAAAAGTACTAAACACACTCACATAAGCTGTAGGATCTCTGCTGTAGTCATGACTCAGTCAGTCTCTCATCCATCCAGCAGGGGGCGCTGAAGACAGTCACTGGAAAATAAATGAGACCAGGAGATTTACACAAGCTCTCCAATTCTGCCAAGTCAGTCATCATTTAGGGTGTGTTTTAGTGCAGTGTTTCTCAAATGGAGACAAAATGATAATTTAACAAAATATCATTCATGTGTAATTCCTAAAATAAATATGCTGTAAGTTCAAGTTTGATAAACCACATTTTATATTAAATATTCCTGTTTTCAATGCAATTACCTCAGAGAGGACGTATTATCCTCATTTTCAGGTTCATACTTGTGTTGTAGAGTTTCTGCTATAATAAGTTTATAATAGGTTGCTCAAAATATACTGGCCTTTGCAGCAGCACTTCTGTTCACCCTCAGGGGTTACTTTGTTGGAAACATCACGGGCATCATGGGGCGCCATCTTAGAAACTTAGCTGCAACCTCTCTGGCTGACAGATGAAGCCAACATTGAAGTAGCTTATTAAGTCTGTATGATTGTTAAAAATGATTAAAGAAAATACATAATACAGCAATAGAAAGTTCCCTTAACAGGAAATAATCTGCTCAAAATTCAGTTCAGTTGTTTTACACAAACTTCCTGCAGTTGTTTTGAATATGTTTTTTTATTTATTAATGATAGAAAATCTGTTCATCTAAACAATGTGCTGTATCATCGTTCAGCCAGCAGGTGGCAGTGCAGACTGCTGAGTTCAGTTCCTGTCAACAACAATAACATAACACAGATAAAAATAATACAGGTAGAATAATATTCCAGATAAGATCAGCAGGTGGTGCTACAGGACAGCAGTTTAACCTTTTAAATGGGAAAACACATATACATGTTTTGGAACATTTATTACTATTTTCTAACATATATAAACTAAAATAACACAATTTCATGATTTTACAATTTACAGACTGTATCTGTATCTAGGTTATGCTGCCAATTTAGGGTTTATATTTAATATTTTTCCCGCTTTTAAGTAGTTAATTCTCTACTTTTAAAACATTTTATACACAATTAATCAGCTACTTTATTTAATATTTTGTATAAAATGTTTTAAAAACTACTTTTTGTTTAGTCCAGTGGTTCCCAAACTAGGGGTCAGGCCCCTCCAAAGGGTCACCAGTTAAATCTGAGAGGTCATCAGATGATTAATGGGAGAAATTTTAATTCATTATGTCTGAAAAAAATTACCCATATGAATATTTAACTGCCTGTATGGAAGCTTATTTCTGCCAAATTGACAGAAAAAATCCCCCAAAACATTCTGTGAGTCATTATAATGAGAAAGTTTCTCATTATTTTAAGATACTAAATCAATATTTTGAGAAAGTTTCTCATTAAAATAACTCTCAGAATACTTTTTCTTTCGTCACATTGGCAGAAAAGAGCTTCCATAGTTTCGATTCGACTTAAAACAGCAGCAAAAAATACTTCAAGGTTAAAAGAAAACTTCATCCTTTCGACTTCCTTTCATCCCAACAGAATAATTAGATAAAGGATTCAGACCAACAGAGTTTAATTTAATTCCTGGCAGCGTCGGAGGTCTTTAAAACAGCTCGTAGATTTCCTTTTTTTTTTACCTTCGGAAATTAAATCTTCATTTTACGAGCCCGTAAATTGGAAACAATTTTGAAGTAAGTTTCTTGGAAAGAAGTTTGTGATGCAAATTATACAGAAAACAGAGTCCTTTATTAGCTGTTGTTGATTTCCAGATGAATTTCTTCAAAGAACGCCTCCATTTACACGTACTACAAGTTTTTCACTGCTTATGAAACCTCAACTTCCCCCCGAAAAGCAGTTTGAGGGCTGTTTTGGAGCCGGTTCTTGGCCAGGAAAACTGGTTCCAGAGCGGCACCGAACCCACCGTGTCTTCATCATCCCCCAGAGTCAGAGTCCTGGTCGGAGTAAATCACTCGTGGCTGCTGAGCCCGGTACAGCTAGTACAGTTAGCATATGCAACAGTTAGAGACTCCCTGTGTTACAAGAGAAAACATCCATGTTGCAGCAATCCCGATGTTTTTGTCTCGTTGACAAGATGTAGCTCTCAGATGTAGTTTAACGTTGTTTTTCTCGACTTTTCTTTAATTACAGTTGTACCACTTCTATCCACAGGGGGCGCCATACTCAACGTAAGATGAAAGCTCCTTGTTTGCTGCTTTTAAGACTAAATATCTCACTATAAAACAAGATTTTTGAGACCTTGGAATAGTTTTAAAAGGGTTAAAATTTGTTGTTTTTGTTTAGACACATTATTTTTAATAATTTTGAATTAAACAGTGTTTCCTGCTGGCGAGTCTTTAGTGTTTGTGTGACCTCTGACCTCTCTGTGAGTCTGTGAATAAAACTAATTTCACAATAACTGTTCTGTCTCTGTTTATCTTATCTTCATCGCACACTCACACTCTCCATTGTCTTTCTTATCTGCACTGCGTTTCTTATCGCTGACCCCAGATTACTGAAAACAACAGCGTTACCGTGCCAACCAACTGCCTTTTCATCGTCATACGAGTCTTTTTCCATTTAAAAACCTATTTATGGCTCCACAAACGTGAAGATTTGTATAATTTTAATGTATTTGTAATAATTTTGAGGTTTGGACTGTAAATAATCTTCAGTTTAGCTCCACCTCAACCAACGACGCCAGTATACTCCTGCTGTTTATGCACCAGAGAAGAGACGCCACTTCCTTCAGCTGTAAAAGGACGACAGACACCTTCAGTCTCTGCTGGTTCATGTGAAAGTCACAGAGAGTCACTGAGTCCAAAGCACACAGAAGAAACTTTAAATGAAATAAAATCACCTCAAGAAGAGCAAACAATGACTCAGCGCTGTGGTTCATCAGGATGCATTCTGGGTAATTGTGCGATTGCTTTAGTATAAACTCAGTGGGACTCAGCTCGGCTTCATTTTCTTCTGTTGTAGTCAGAAAGCGTCTATTATAAACACCAACCCTGCGTCACGATCAGCTAATTGAATTACTGCGTCTCCTCGCTGACTCACTGATGAATATTCAATAAACACCTGCTGATGTGGAAAATCTCTGCACTTCCTCTTTTAAGGACCGCTGTGTAGGCTTTACAACTCCCTCGCCTCACCCTACTGCTCCAAGCATCCAAGTCCCATCTAGAGCCAGTGTTTGGTTTGTTCGATTACTGTAGAAATATGGCAGACTTTGTAGATAAAACATTTCATTCTTAGGTAACAAAAACTTTATTGAAAGGGAGAAAAAATGTAAGACACGAGTATCTTTAACGTTATAGATGCAGCTACATCGGTACTCGGACCCCCGGAGCGATCAAAGTGTACCGCGAACCGGTCGATGGTCTGATTCTAAAGTTATGAATCTGTTGACTGAACCTTTGCTGCAAACAGTGTCTCCACTCAGAGTAACATTAGGATTTTCAGAGTGCCATCAAATCTAAAGTCTGGAAGACATTTGGATTCTATGAAGGAAGTAAAGTTGGATAAAAGTCCATTTGTTAACAGATCTTAACCCTCACCTGGTGAGACGGCGGCGAGGAGCATGTTGATGCTAAGTCTTGAGTTTGTCTTCATTTACTTTGTGTTGTATAAAATATTTGTATGTTTTAAGACTGTCAAGAAAAGTTGAGGTCCCTGATCCGCTCAAACCACTTTAGCACAGAGATTGTAATAATCAAATGCTTTTATGTGTGATGATTGACGTTGATTCTATATTACAAAATGAAATGTGTAACAATGAAAGGGAGCATGATCAAATGCATGTAACTGATTATTTGATGAGTGATGAATATAAATGCATAGTAGTAAGATTGAACTATGGAAAATAAGATCAAGAGATCAAACCCTGTTAAAGTGTAAAGTAACTTGATGTGAAGGCACACATTACAACATAACCGTTGAGAGAGTGGAACGGCTCAAACAGGATGGAGCAACAAGGGGAAGTTGTACAGCAAACAGGACACACCCGAGGAGAAACGGTTAAACGGCGCTACTCAGAGAGGATCGTGGTTAGTCCTCGGCCAGCTCAACTCAAGAGACGGAGTAAACGAGCAGCCCAACATCGCAAAGAGAGGAATACATATATACCTATAGCCTAAAAGAGAGTGATAGGCAGAAGAGGATTAACCATTTCCACCAGGCTTTAGGATTACAATTGATTTCAATGGATTACTCTTTTGTTCACCCTGCCAACCGAGACTGAACTGGTTAGAGACTTTGCAGACTTTGGATATAGTCGGGAGTTTCAATATCAACCAACAGTACGGCAGGCCAAGTGAGGACCGTATTGGTTCAGCCCTCTCATCATGGGTTTGAAATTTAAACAATTAGTTTTTAATGTCAGAGATATAGTTCATCCCTGTCAGTAGATGTTAATAATCAATGTTGAATCAATATTAAACTGTGTGCTAGCCCTTACTAAATCTTGCAATAAATATATAACGACTGACGTTAAAGAATAAATTGTGGACATTGTATTTATGTTATCCCTACATGCAATAATTATTAGGAAGCATGTTTAACATCTTGAAGGTTCTAACAGGTTACTCTAGCCAAAGAAATTAAACAGACCCTTGGGGCTTACTGTCCAAGCCACTAAAAACAATGCTAGCAACTACCAAGTGCACAGATCAATAAGAGGAGAGCTGCCGTGAACGGACGTGACTAGTGTGGTATTTGACTCTAGGGCTATTCGGTCAGATGCTGCACTAGAGTGAGCAGGGTCGGCGTTAGAAGCTGGGCGTGTCTCCTCGCCACCAGCTTAAACAGTCCTCTTCTGAACCTGGCCGGATAATACCCACAGGCAAGAGGCTGGGACCCTTTAAACCGGAGAGCTGGTCCGTTAACACCCATACGGGGGTGACTCGGGATCTAACACGTGGCGCCCAACGACAATATCGTATCCAGTGCAGCAGCAGATATTTATTTATATCAGAATATAATTGTAGTCTGACGACAACGACCCTCAACAGAGGAGATACAGTGTGTGACTGAAGCTCACAGAGACTCATTGATGATAAATATCTGCTGATGTGGAACGATGACGCTGCTGTGGATCGCTGGGTAATTGTTTAAATCCAAAGTCTTTTTTTAGCCTAAATGAGTCACAGCAGCTGATGATGAAGATGATGAAGATGATCTGGATGAATCATAACACACACACACACCTCAGAGCAGTTACAGCCACATTGTTTTATATATATACGTCACAAACTAAAACTTCATTCTGGAAGCTACACAAACAAATATCTTACAAACGTTTACAAACAGGAAGTGGAAACAAACAAAACTTCTTCTTTTTCTTTTTTTTTACTATTTTAAGTGCCGATCATAGAAAGTGCAGCAACTGTCACACACAGCGGACATTCAGTCGATGCTTTTAAGCTGTTTTTTTTTTTTGTGTTCGGTTTCTATATTTTGGCTTCGTTTCTATCCATCGATGAGTCAGTTTGGAACAAAACAACAATAAAACACTGAGAATGTGTTGGAAACAGTTTCTTAAACCCCATTTACATTGAATCTGAGTGTCTCATCTCAAAATATTCAAATTTAAAAGGTCCAGTGTCACATTTAGGAGGCAGATTCAGTTCATTTAACTCAAAATATTGTTGAAACTGACATAAGGTACATTTTATTATGTTAAAAAAGATTATTTTACTTGTAATTTTAAGTACTTTCATGAGTTACAGAAACATTTCTGATTAATAACTTTTTACTGTCTCACTTGAAATCACTAAAGCTACTTGATCAAGAATATTTGATTAACTTTAAAATAATTAGTTTTACTCTAAAATGTTGATTTAAATCAGTTTAAACAAGTTTTTGAGTTAAATGAACTTATCTGGATTCATATGTTTACACACTGGACTTTCCTCCTGCTGGTTTAATGGATTAAAGCTCAACGTTATCCAGGGAGCTTCTTCTGTTAAACACCTCTTTAAAACAGTTTATACGACTCACTGGCGCCACCTTCTGGACGGAAGTTTGTCCGATCACATTCACGAAAAAGCCAATTTCTTATCCAGCTCACGGAGGCGGATATATGTGTGTGTGTGTGTGTGTGTGTGTGTGTGTGTGTGTGTGTTTGTGTTTGTGTTTGTGTTTGTGTTTGTGTTTGTGTGTGTGTGTGTGTGTGTGTGTGTGTGTGTGTGTGTGTGTGTGTGAATGAAATCACAGAGAAACATTTGAAGTGTAAATGGGGTCATAATGTACATAATAAACATTATTCAGCAAACACAGTCTACACAAAAGGAAAGTAGGATTGTCACAGTAGCCTGTATTTACAATATGTACACACACACACACACACACACACACACACACACATAAAGGGTCTTTTTTGAGCAGCTGGACGAACATGAAAACGTGTTAATCTGTTCTTCTTTAAAAAAATGTTGGGTCAGCAAACAACTAAACGTGTGTTTGGTTGCACAGCCGGTAACAGGAAGTTGTCTTCTGGACTTTAGCGTCACAGAGACCGACCCGGACTGGATCTGAGCAGGTTTAGGACATATTTCTGCCACCTTAGCGTTTCTCTACATCCGCCCCTGTATGGATGCTTTGGATCCACCATTAAAAAACTCATAAAAATAAATGATTATAACCCAAAATCCAGCAGTGTGGTGCTTTTATGGAGAGAAATCAGACTGTGATATTTTAATAAAATACTATAATAAATTCAATTAATTACAATTTTGGTATTTTCATGGGAACTTTATCGATATTACAGCAAAATCAATAACTTAAAGGACCAGTTGTGTGTATTTTTGGACATCTTTCAGCAGCTGAACATGAGCTTATTCTTCAGCTTCCTATTTGTCTTCTGATTCCTGTTCTCAGTTTGTGGGATCGACTCTGTGGCAAAACTCACACAGACGCTGCAGTTTTCACACACACTCGCAAACACACACACACACACACACACACACACACACACACACACACACAGACACAATGCTCAACAGCATTTGGTAACACAATGCTGTAAATCGTGTCATATTTCAAAATAAAAGCTGCTGCGATATAAAGCCTCTCTGTGTGTGCCTTGGATTGACCAATCAGAGAGAGGAAGATGTTAAAGTTGCACACTGAGCATTAAGTTCTTCTTAAGACAAAACAAACAAAGATAAACAGAGAGTTGGACTCAAACTGGCGGTGCGTACTGTACATGGTGAGAACCGTCATGTCTGCTACATTCGCTACCACACAGTCCCATCAGTCTGTATCAGTGTCCAAAAGGTCCTTTACTCACCTGCCAAAAGTCCTGCCGGCTGGTGGCGCCCCTCCGCAGGCCGCAGTGTTCGTTACAGCCACAATATGAGAGTTGGAATGATGAAGTTAAATGTAAGGTTTGTCCTGAGGGGGGCGCTAGAGGAGAGGTCGTGTGGTCGTTAACATCAAGAGTTCCTCAGTGAATGTCATGAAACAGCTGTTGAGACACATTGGACCAAAGTGTGCGACATTACTGATAAAAACATCCGGGTTTTCCCTCATTGGGTAATTATCGTTGTGAAGCCAGATTAACCCGTTAGGAGACCCCCGCGTAACATTTTGTTTTGGGGCCACCGCCCCGAGTCTTAAAGCTAGTTACTGACAACTTTATAGGACATTTTCGCCAGGTCTTAGAGGCTTTTTTTTGGGATTGTCACAACCTAAAATGTCTCAATTTAAGGCAGCTTTTCTTAAAAAATCTGCAATGTTTTGGGGAATTTTCTGGCAAATTTTCTGGCAAAAAAAAGGGAAAATTGCTAGAAGGCAAGTTGTTCCAGTTAGAATAAAATCGCACTATTTGGAGAGTAAATATGAGACGTTTTGTGTCACATGTCCACATTGTCACAACAGGACACAAGGATGTGAGTTTGGAGACGTATGACTGGAAACTACGATGATTGGTGGAAAACGTTGCGGTGATCGGACAGAATTGCAATTGATTGAATTTGAGTTAATTGTTGCTGTTGTTGTTAAGTAATAATCCATGTTGTACATTTACATATGGTAAATTCATCAATATTTTACTCAAAGGTCCAGTGTGTAACACTTAGAAGGATCTATTGTCAGAAATGGAATATAATATATATAGGTATGTTTTTATTAGTGTATAATCACCTGAAAATGTGTTTTTGTCACCTTAGATCACAGGGTCCTAATGTTTTTACTTTCACTATCAGTGAGTAAACTGACTAAGTGACATATTTTATGGATATTTCATATTATATTTAATGTATAACAGAAACAGTTTGTGTAAAACGAGCGATTTAGATGAATTTTGAGCAGATTATTTCCTGATCAGACCATCAGAGATGAGTTTTACTGATATTTCCTGAACATTTTAAACATTTCTCAGTCTGTATTATGTATTTTTTTAATTTAGGCTTCTTCTTTGTTTTCTTCTCATTGTCATATTCGCTCTTTGGTTGTTTTAACTTTTCTAATGCAGGACGAGGCTGTTTATTACACAGTGAAGGCTTTTTAAACGTTATATCTTAACAAAATTTAAAAAAAATAATATATCTTTCTTCACAGAAATGAATGAAATGCTGTTTTCTTACACCACAAGTGAAGTTTTGTCGACCCCTATTGGAGGCCAGTAGCTCACCGTTAGATGCCACTAAATCCTACATACACACTGGACCTTTAAGCAGATCATCACGAGTAAGTTATGTTGATATCCTTTAATTTTGTTGTCTTTTGCAGCCATCTTGGATAAAAGAGACCAAAGAACGAGGGGTCTCCTGGTGGGTACGTCGGGGTCTGGTTGGATACCTTTGTTTAAAGTCACCTCTGCGTCTCCTCTAACTTTCTGTCGCCTTTTCACAGTTTCCTACAAAATAAAGGCGCAAGAAAGACACCACAGAACGAATCTAGTCAATGAGTTCATGAGTGACTTCAGACATTTGGCAGGTGAGAACTTCCGACCCTGTATGTGTGTCTGTGTGTCAGTCTAGTGATGAGGAATAACAAATGCCACCGAATGTTGCGTCTCACTCCTTCCTCGTCCTCTCTCCTCCTCCTCTTCCTCCTTCGTGCCTCCAACTGCCACCAGCGCCTGCGTCGAGTCACACGACTGTTTCTCTGCATCCTCGTCGTAGGTCGAATCCATCTCGTTCTGCCTCGACCTTCCTCCTGCAACTCCTCCTCCTCCTCCTCCTCCCCCCCTGCCGAGTCTGGGCAGCCTTACAGCCCCGCAGGTGCGTTTGGCGAGCGCTGCCAGCTCCTGCCGGGCGAGCGGGTTGAAGAGGATGTACAGCAGTGGGTTGACGCAGGCCGGCAGTGGTGCCACAAGCAGAAGCACCCCCTTTGCCGCCTCTGGCCCGGCGACGGGGAGGCGCAGCAGGGAGGAGAAGGAGAGGAAGGCGACAGGGAGGTAGAGGAGGCAGTCCGAGAAGAGCAGCCAGGCTACATGTCGAGTCAACGCCACCTCCTCTTCAGCAGCGGGCGGAGCTTTGTTGGCCCGACAGTAGAGGCGAGTGTAGGCGACCGTCATGACGAGGAAGCACAACGAGTCGAGGAGCACCAGGGAGACGGAGAAGGCCAGGGAGGATGAGGAGGAAGAGGAAGGCAGTGGCAAGCAGAGGGAGGTGCTACTGTGTCCGGCCACAAGGGGGGGAAGCGTGATGGCCAGGCCCAACAGGAAACACACGCAGACGGCGAGACGGATGGAGAGCGGCGAGGAGGAGCGACCTGGAAGGAGAGGAGAGTGAAATCAGACACGACCTGGAGAATACTTTACGGATGTGTATGTGTTTGTGTGTTTTTCACACCGTGTCCGTCAGCTTTGTGGCGGCGTGCGGCGGCGGCAAGGCATCGCTCCAAAGCTGCGATGGTGAGCAGGAAGAGGCCGGTCTGCGACGCAAATACGCACAGGAAGCCGCTGAGTCGACACAGGAAGCTGCTCTCCCACCTCGCCCCGTACCTGCAACATGAAGAGATGAAGTATGTGATCCACTGGCTCCCGGTCAAACTCCGCACAGACTTCCAAATTTTACGTTCAATGCCATCCACAACCTTTCCCCTCCTTATCTGTCCGAACTCCTCCACATCACCACCCCTTCCCAGTCTCTCAGATCTGCCTTGGGGAGCAGGCTCTGACCCCCGACTCTGGAACTCACTCCCACCGGACATCAGGAACCTGGACTCTCTCACACTCTTCAAATCAAGACTAAAAACTCACCTATTCAGAACTGCATACCCCACTTAACTATCTACATTGTCTTTTCTTGTCTGTTTCTTATTTCTTACTGTTTTTATTTTTATGTATTGTACGGTGTTCCTCGAGTGCCCAGAGAGTCGCCTTTAAATAAAATGTATTATCATTATTATTATTATTATTATTATTATTATTATTACAAATCATGGATGGATCAATCATGAGATTTAACTCTTATACATTGGATCTTATTCATAAAGATGGAAAAAACTCCATTATGCCCCATTGTTCCCAGCTCAGCCAGAATTCCCAGTTCCAGAGTCACTTCAGTTCTCTAGATTCCCAAAGAGTTCCACAAGAGTCCCCATAACTTCTTGGGTTTCCATTGCTCCAAGAGTCCCCACAAATCCACAGTATTCCCAGAGTGCCCAGAATGCATAGCAATGTCCCCACAATCCCTAGAGTTTCCAGTGTCCCTTTGTAGCCTCCATAACCTCTAGAGTTCCTAGTGATTCCAAGTACACAGATTCACCAGAAACCACAGTATTCCCAGAGTTCCCACAATCCCAAGAGTCCCTAAAACTTCTTGGGTTGCCATTCCTCCAAGAGTCCCTCAATTACCCACAAACCACAGAATTCCCAGAGTCCTGAGAATACCAAATTCCCCCCATACCAAAGTCAACCTCTGATTAGGTTTTGTACCTCCAGAAGCTGCCATATGTCCACGCATCCACCGCCGCCAGCCAGCCGCTCCACACTCCCATCAGGCCGTTCACCAGGGCCAGTAGGCCAATCAGCAGCTTGGGTGTAGTCACTGAGGTGGCGGGGGAGAAGAAGACCGACAGGACGACCAGGCTGTTGCTGACCAATGAGAGCACTGCGATGAGCCACACACCTCCACGGATCAACCAGCTGCCGAGCAGATGGAGGCAGGGGCGGAACGGTCCTGGAGGACGATCACATATCAGTTTATAATCAATAAATCTTTGGTAAATGTATTCCCGGATATTAATATAATGTTGAGGAGACCTCTGTGGATAACTGGGCTCCCGGTAGAAACCTCCTGAACCATGAACACTGAAGGAAACCTAACCGGGAGAAGCTGACTGCAATGACTGCAATGGTGGTGAAGACAACAACTCCCATGATCCCTCACTGCTTCACCACCTCATCTAACTTCCTCTTTTCCTATTGTTTTAATGTGAATGACCTTCTAGTGGCATTAATGACATATTGTACGTGTTACCTGGTGCAGGGCTGCAGTGGACCGAATGTTGAAGTTTGGGTTCATCTTCAAACTCCATCAGAAAATCCTCCCAGTCCTGATCTACTGCAGAGACACAGCAAGGAGAGCAGTTACCTTCTTTTTACTTGGCATTTATTCAGCATTAAACCATGATATTAATACTTGTTTAACATGTGATTTCTAATATCTTTCCTGGTGTAATGGTGTGTGTTTGGTGTCACCTTGGCTGGAGACGACGGAGGTTTCTTTCCCGGTAGAGTCTGCTCCTTCCTCTTTCTCCCAGGATGAACCTCCTCCTCCTCCTCCTCCTCTTCTCTCACAGGAGATGAAGGCACAGCACTGGAAGGCGTAGGGAAGCTCCATCACCCTGAACACACACATAAACAATCTGATAAACCCCTTTTACATCTTTGTTTGATTTGATGTCCAAACACGCTCGGATAAATCAACTTTATTACACCTGCTTTACGGCGTACTGTCCCTTTAAATGCTTCCCAATAGAAACAATGAGGACTCATTAATGTTGTTAAGTGGCTGCAAATTTAAACATCTTCCAGTTAAAACAAATTCTGCTGAGATTTCTGTCTGCTGGGTGAAAGAAGATGGATGGAGTTCGGACCACGTCTCTAAACTAATGTCAGTGATGTCATCCCCCCCTCTGGCAGTCATGTTGGAGGTCCAGTGTCACAGCAGGAAGTGTTATGTTTGGTATTTAATGTTTCAGCTGTGACTCGCTAGTCAGTTAAAGTCGCAGTAGGTAACTTTTATCAAAATAATTGTATGTCATATTTGCTGAAACTTTCACTATACCCTGACAGTAGAACATGAGACAGATAATCTGTGAAAAATATCTGGTTCCTCTGGCTCCTCCCAGTGCCCCTAATGGTGTTTGTAAGAATCCACCTGCCCCGAATGACAACAACAACCAATCAGAGCCGAGAGAGATAGCTGATTGTCGAGTCTCATACCCACGGTGTTAAATATTGATGGTGGGAATGAGACTCAACAATCAACTATGTTCAAGCCACCAACCCAAAGCTTCTTTATATCTCTCTCGGTTCTGATTAGTTGTTTTTACTCGGGCCCAGTGGATTCTTACAAATACCATTGGGGGCACCAGGAGGTGCCAGATTTTTTTCACAGATTATGTATATCATTTTCTACTGTAATAAAGCGGATAAAGCGGATAAAGCGAAAGTTTCAGCAAATATGACAAGAAAACATATTTTTTTAAATTACATACTGCAGCTTTAAACAAATTTAGTGCCCCCTCTCTTGGCCCGAGTGTTGTGGTTTTAGGGGTTTTGGTTCCTTTTCCCCAAAAGTAAGGTTGTAACTACTTACTTATTGGGAGGTATGAGTTACGGTCCATTTGTTTATGTGTGTTTACCTGACTCTGGGCAGGTCCTCTCGGGATATTAACTCCATCAGCTGAGTGTTTCCAGCCAATCGCAGGTGAGTCAAACTCTGCAGACCAATCAGAGGCAGAGATGACAGCTGATTGGACGACAGGTCGCTGCAGAGAGAGGAACAAATAACCAATCATTTACTGATATCACAATGTAATTACTGTAAATAAACATACTACAAGGAGTTTTTAATTGATTATGAAGTTTAATAATTTAATATTAATGTCTGCCACCGGTCGGATTCCCCTTGAAATCAATGAAAGGGGGTGCCAGAATCAACACAAAATAAACGTTCATTTTAGCAACTTTAAGTAGAATTTTGAAGTACTTTATTTATCTATTATTTATCCTATTTTATACTTTTGAGGCCACTACAATTATCTGATGGCTTAAGTTACTCTACAGGTTAAAACTTTACATTAAAACATGATAATCTAACAAATTGCAGTGTTACTAAGATTAAACTAACCTGTTTGGCTCGTTACAAAAACAGCAGCTGTTATCTTTTAAAACCAGAGAGACATTTTCTACAAGCTGCTCGCTCTGCCAGCTACTCACATGTTTTCATTTAAGTAACTGTTCAAGTCTTAAAGAGGTAAAAGTTTCCAATATTTTCTTTAAAAAAAAACAGCAAAAATTAAAGAGAAGTCCAAAAACTGAAAACAGATTTGTGTATCAGAAGTTAGTTTTTCTTCTTTCCTCCTCTCAATATATTTTATTTAGTTTATTTTATTAAACATTATTTATTGTTATACCTTTAAATCTATTTTATTGTCATTTTTACCTTTGTGTTATATTTCAAATTTTAATTTTAATCTTATCTAGTTTTTATTTCTCTCTGTTATTGTCTCCATTCGGTCTTATTATTGGCTCCCCTGTAAACGTAGTTAAACTGTATGAAAGTACAAATACAGTTTAACTGATTGATAATCATCATCTCCAGGATTCCCAAGGAATTACTTTCCAGGAATTATTCTTGACAATGCACAGCGGCTTGCTCACAAACAGGAGTTTATCCAACACTGCAACATAGACCTTTTTCACAGCAGCCATTCCAACATGAAACAGTCAGGTAAACACAGTGATACTAGAGATACTAATTAAGGCTCTGTTCCATTTAGTGTAGCAGAGCCTTTGCAGTGAGCCAACATGCCCCCTCAACTTTAACTGGTAACACCTGTGTTTACCCTATTATTTCATGTCAGAATAGCTGCTGTGAAAAAGGTCTATTGTCTTACAGCTCTCCTCTAACTGTAACAAAACCAATAAAAATGTAAGATTATTTCCAGGATATTTGGTAATTTTAATCAATTTCCAGGTTTTCCAGGACAAATAGTGACCCCTGAGATTTTATCTGGTGACCCTACAGAGGGACCCGACCCCTAGTTTAGGAACCACTGGACGAAGTTAGCTTCTGCAACTGAGTATTTTTACTTAAAGGGACAGTTCACCCTAAAAATGTCATATGTTTCCTCTCACCTGTATCATTATTTATCCATCTAGGTTGTTTGTGGTTGCTGAGTTTTAGAGATATCAACTTTCTCTCCAATATAATAGAACCATAAATATTTCCCATATTTTTGATTTTTTTTTGGCACAAAGCTTAAGCTTGAACCCCTCACGGCTCTATTTGTAGCCCGACCACATCACGTTCAGGCCTCAATAACAACTTTAAGTCAAAGATCTGATTAGTTCTCAGTGCCGCCGCCGTCGCGGAGCCTCGTTTTTGTAACAACCAGTAAAGACTCTTTGGTGATAATGAGGTCGTCATGGTTACGCAGTCTGGTTACTCACAGTTTGGTCAGAGCCGGCAGAGCAGAGAAAGAGTTCGGCTTCACTGACGTCAATCTGTTCCACGATAAGTCCCTAAAGAGAGAGAGAGAGGCAGTCAGGGAGCTGAACCAGCAACCAGTGACCTCTGGCTGCTGACCTCATGTTTACCGTTATGTTGGCGTGTTAGTGGATTAAAACAAAAAGCACCACGAGATCTCATTTAACAGCCGGTCTTTGTTTCTAATCCTGGGATAAACGGACGTCTGTGGATATTATAATGCTCTTATTTCTATAATACGATAATAAAGTGAGTTATAATGTTCAGAAAGGCATGACGGAGAGTGGAGGACGTGGAACAGCTTTAATATTGTAGTCACTTTCAAGTTTTTAGTTGAAAAGGAAACTTAGATTACAGTTAGTCTCATAATCCACTTTAAATATGTTTATTATATATTTATATATATTTATTTGACAACATTTGTTACTTTTCTGGCAGTATCAGTTGCATTAGTCGCAGTATAAGTTGCAGTATCAGTAGTATTAGTCTCAGTATCAGTCGCAGTATCAGTCGCAGTATCAGTAGTATTAGTCTCAGTATCAGTAGTATCAGTCGCAGTATCAGTAGTATTAGTCTCAGTATCAGTCGCAGTATCAGTAGTATTAGTCTCAGTATCAGTCGCAGTATCAGTCGCAGTATCAGTAGTATTAGTCTCAGGATCAGTCGCAGTATCAGTAGTATTAGTCTCAGGATCAGTCGCAGTATCAGTAGTATCAGTCGCAGTATCAGTAGTATCAGTCGCAGTATCAGTAGTATTAGTCTCAGTATCAGTAGTATCAGTCGCAGTATCAGTAGTATTAGTCTCAGTATCAGTCGCAGTATCAGTAGTATTAGTCTCAGTATCAGTCGCAGTATCAGTCGCAGTATCAGTAGTATTAGTCTCAGTATCAGTCGCAGTATCAGTTGCAGTATCAGTAGTATCAGTCGCAGTATCAGTAGTATCAGTCGCAGTATCAGTAGTATCAGTCGCAGTATCAGTAGTATTAGTCTCAGTATCAGTCGCAGTATCAGTTGCAGTATCAGTAGTATCAGTCGCAGTATCAGTAGTATCAGTCGCAGTATCAGTAGTATTAGTCTCAGTATCAGTCGCAGTATCAGGAGTATTCTGTGTACATTCCTGACTTGGAGCCAGACTATAGCATCATACCTGTCCCATCAACAACCAGACCACCTGGATCTGTGTGTGTGTTTCCATGTGGAAGTGTTTAAAGAGGGCATCCTCGGATCACTGCTCAGGATCTCCAGCCTAATTAAACCTGCAGACTGTGTGTGTGTGTGTGTGTGTGTGTGTGTGTGTGTGTGTGTGTGTGTGTGTGTGTGTGTTCGTACAGAGAGCGTAGTGACATCAGACCGTGGAAGGTGTTCTCCTCCAGTTCCTGTATCTCGTTATGGTGCAGATCACTATAATACACACACACACACACACACACACACACACACACACACACACACACACACACACACACACACACAGATATTTCCATTACATCACGTTTATCAATCTGTTTTACAGCACAGCAGAGAGTTTTGTTTCTGAGCGATCTGATTGGTTGAGAAAATACAGTACAACGGTGCTAATTATTCCCATAATTCACAGCTGGCTGTACTTTATCGGTTGCTATGGTAACTGTTAAGAATACAGTGACTGTGAAGCGGATCAGATAGCTGCGCCTTAGCGGCGTTACAGCCGACCTTTTTCCTTAAGGGACCCCGTTTATCTGTCACTGAGTAAACTGATTATATTCAACACACACAGAACAGCTGATAAACTGCACAATGAACCCAAACAGTGAACACAATAACTGCAGGAAGCTGCTGTGAAACCGCAGATTTGGACGCATTTTCAGCATTTTCAGCATTTTTTCAGCATTTTTTCTGATATTTCTTTTCTGTATTATGCTTTTTTTATTTTATTCTTAACAATCATAACAAGCTTAACAGGCTGCTTTTCTTCTCCTCTGATTGTTCTGATACAGTTTGTGTTCAGGTCATCAGAGTTTAGATATTAAATAAAACACTGTAATGCAGTTATTAAGTTATTTTAACACAGAAAAATTTATGAAAAATCCAGATTACATCTAAAATTTTAAACTTAATTTTGTAAGAAGAAGTACTTTTTACAGTAATACAAATAGAAATTCACTAAAAAACTAAAGCTACTTAATGAAGAATGTTTTAACTTACAAAATAGAGTTAGTTTTACTTAAATCTTTCAACGTAATCAGTTTTTTTGTTAAATTAACTTATCTGGTTTTACAGTGTAATCTAAACTTTTAAAATAGTAAAAAGTTTCTTTTAGTTTTCTTCACAGAAATAATGAAATACTGAGATATAAATAATACGATATAGGCCTACTGTGTATATTTTTTTAGTTTTCGAACACCCTTTGAAGCCCCTAGCGTGGATCGAGACCCACAGGTTGGGAACCACTGCTTCCTGTGGTACAGTGGACAGAGTCAAATGAAAAATCATTTTAAAAAGTAAAACTCACATCTTCTGAACGCTCTCACAGCCGGAGAAACTGGGAAGAGTCTGGATCTGATTATAGGAGAGATCGCTGCGGAGAGAAAGCTTCAGTTGTCATCACAGTTCAAAAGTCCAGAACGCAACTGAACGCATCACAGCGCGGCAAGTCAACAGGAGCTCACAGCGGACGGAGATCAATATTCAAACATGTTAAATGAAGATCTCCGGCCTCACATATTGTTCTACTTAGCAGCTCGACTCCAGGGACTAAAATATCTCAACAACGAGGTGATGGATGGTGGCGAAATTAAACAAACAATCAGGATAAATGAATACCTGCAGATACTATTTATTATATTTATCATTATATATTTATATTTGAACTCACAGCAGCTGAAGTTTTGGAAGCTGTTCACACACCGAACTGGGCAGAGAGGTGATCCAAGCTCCTGTGATGGTCCTACACACACACACACACACACACACACACACACACACAAACAGGCAAAATAAATATGGCACATATAAAAAGCATTATGATGCATTCAGGTGCATCAATAGTGTTTTATAAAATTGTTTTATGGGGTGTTCAGGAACATTTAAAAACCATAATGGTGTGTTCAGGTGCATGGGGAGTGAATTTGTTTACACAATGGTGCATTCAGGAACACTGTGACTGTATGTAGATGTCACTAGGTAAGATATGATGTGTTCAGGTGCATCAAAGTTGTATTATGATATGCTTAGTTGAACAATGGTGTGATCAAGTGTATTTAAGGTATATCATATTGTACAATGTTGTGTTCAGGTGACTTCTGGTGGGCTGTAGTGCATTCAAAAAGTATTGTGGTGTGTTCAAATGCAACAAAAGTGTATTACATTCTACTACGGTGTGTTCAGGTGCATTTAAGGTGGAACTAAACTGGAAATAGAATAAAATAAGTGATAAAACCTCCCCAGATGTTTGTTATTAGTGCTATTATTGCGAACTCTAATGAAACCTACACTGTTTGATGTTAAAGGAAAGCTAGTTATGCTACAATTAGCCACATTCCCCTCAGTTCGATGCCCTGTTGAGACAGGATGCGGAGGCGTACGGGAACATCTCGGAGCAGAGAGCTGAAGAATGTGCGTCAGTTTGTTTGGTTGGAGTTTTTATTTCCACCTACTGGTTCAGTGTGAGGTTACCGTTAAACACACGCTGCTTCCACAAACGAGGTTAAACGGAAAAATACAAGAAAATAAACACTGCGAAGGTGTTTATTATGACACGGAAAACTGGGTCACAACAAGGAGGAGAAAAAAAAAAGTGGGTTTTAATTTCAGGCCGAGCTGCAGAAAAATAAAGTTAGAGTCTGTCAGATGGAATAATAACTGCAGCGTATTAATAACAGCAGTTTGATTGGAGGTTCGGCTCTGAAAACACACACTGATGTCGGCTACAACAGCAAACACACTCGGATATGAAGCATTCCTCTGTGTGTGTGTGTGTGTGTGTGTGTGTGTGTGTGTGTGTGCGTGTGTGTGCGTGTGTGTGTGCGTGTGTGTGTGTGTGTGTGTGTGTGCGTGCGTGTGCGTGTGTGTGCGTGTGTGTGTGTGTGTGTGTGTGTGTGTGTGTGTGTCTTACAGGCTTTCCAGGCTCTTGGTTCCTGTCAGATCTGGAAACTCGGTGAGATCTGCGGCTCCGTTCAGAGAGCTGAGGAACAGACGGACAGTTTGTGTTGGTTTCAGAGCAGAGAGACGCAGTTTGGTGACGAATACAGTAATACAGAGGAATATTTCCCCCCTTTCATTCAGTTTGTGTTTACATTCTTTGTGTAATTAGCGTCTGATTTACTGAGGCAGCGGATAATTACTGCATCAGACTTCTGGTTTTCGTTCTGTGGCCGAAGGAGAGCTCAGAAATCAGAGGAGGGATTTGTCTGAGAGGTGCAGCGATGCCAGAGGTGGCAAAAGTACAAACGTTCTCCTCAGTGAGTGCCACCACCAGTGACGTCACCGCTGACTTTTCATATGGGGTACACAATAAATAAATAAATAAATAAACTGCCTAAAAATAAATACTTTGAATGCAATTTGCTGCGTCATAATCTCACAGTGTTCGTAGCTCCGGGAGGTTCTGAAAGGCAGATCGTCCAACAGACTGGATCGGGTTGTCATAGAAAAATCTATAAAAACACAAACAGATCCATCAGATCGCACTTCGATAACAGTGTGGCAACATATTGGATGATTAGCAACTAAAATTGATCATATTATGAAGTTTCATTTGTAGAAACGTCACATTTTAATGATTATGAAATTGATTAATTAGATATACAGACTCGCCTTTCAACAACAGGGCAGGTCAAGAAATAAAAAGATGAGATATAAAAAAAACAAAAAGCAATATAAAGATTTTAAACACAAAACCATCCCCACTCAAGGTCCCCTTACATTGTTTTTCCCCGAGCTTTCAACTGCAACACACAGTCTCAGTAGCTCTAATGATCTTTGAACCCAACCTGGACGAGAAGTTCAATACAGTTGAAAAGCCCCCTTTAAAAGAAAACCTAGTAAGTGGACTTTGATCCATTAGATGAGTCAGAGGTACCCACATGGTGATGAGCGAGGGGTTCCCGGTGAAGGCGTGCTCCGGGATGGACTGGATGTTGTTACTATGGAAACCACTAAACAGGAAACAGAACAGAAATTAGTTTTTCCTCCATCGGTCATTCCTGATCCATAATCGGTGGAAAATCCTTCATGTAAAGGTCCAGAGTGTAACATTAGGGATCTATTGTCAGAAATATTATATAATATTTATAGGTATGTTTTCTTTTTGTATTTAATCACCTGAAAACAAGAATTTGTTTCCTTAGAATGAGTCATATATTCTACATATACAAATAAAGAACACTGAATGCAAATGCGATGCAAAAATAAAAATAAAATCTGTTTGTTTTTTTAGTCCAGGTGAAATTAAAAATGTCCTCAGTTATATTGTTCTTCTAATTAACAATTTATAACAAAACATTCACAAAAACTCAATTTAAAAAAAAATTCAATCATATTTACTTCCTGTGAAACTAAATGTGACGCGTGTTTACGTCAGCATGAACTAACTGATTTCAACCAATAATATCCTGACATTCACCCGTCAATCAATCTTCAACTTTTAGCGACACAGAGCGAAGATTCACACACAAACTGGATCAAAGTGGATCATAAAGAGCCGGTCTCATCGTCCTGGATACGGGAATGTTGTGTTTTTCAGTGAAACACGGAAGTAGTTCAGACTCACAGTTCCTTGAGGTGACTGAGCGAGCGGATCGCCGTCGGAAACTCGACCAGACTGTTGTAGTTCAAATCCCTGAGAGAGAGAAAGAGAGGGAAAAGTTATAAATGACAAAGAACATACACACACACACACACACACACACACACACACACACACACACACACACACACACACAACACACACACACACACAGACTGGTAATACTGGTGCTAGTCTGGAATTGTCAGCTCTAGACTGCTAATACTAAACTCCGTACTGGGAACAGTCCCATCTAGACTGGGAATACCAGACACATACACTGAATGGTGAGCTCTGGACCAGTAATAACAGGAGGAACTTGGAATATTTGGTTTAAATCTGTGATATCAGCTTTTAAAGGGAATACCAGACCGGCACTGGTAATAGCCAGACTGGGAATACTAACTGTATAGTTGGAATGAAAGCTCTAGACGGGGTGTATCAGATTGAGTTGTCCTAGAATGGGAATACCAGCTCTACTCGGAATTCAACTGCTAGACGGAGTACCAGATCCATATCCATATACTGGGAACGGTAAAAGCCAAATACGTACTGGGAATGGTTTGTTTTAGACTGGAAATGTCAGCTCTAAACTGGGAACGTTTTAGCTCTGGGGATCTCTATACTGGGGATTGTCACATCTAGACTGGGAATACCGGATACATCCAGCTCTAGATAGGGAATTATCTCCAGACTGGTAACACAGCGACATAATGGGAATGCCAGCTGTATACTGGGAATAATAGCTCTATAATGGAAAGGCCAGCTCCACAATGGTGGGAATGTCAGCTTCAGACTGGGAAAGTGTTTCATGTAAATGTTTGTGTTTAAGCTCGATGTTTAGCTTAATCTTTTTTTCCGTCTTTTCGGTTTATTAAAGAAACATTTAACTGTGCCACGCTCTTTTCTTTCATCACCACCAGAGACTAGAGCATTCTCCGAGCCAACACATGGCTTCAATTAGGTCCTCTCATCCATCTCTGGGATGCAGGTGGCTGTTACACACACACACACACACACACACACACACACACACACACATGCTCCGTGGAATGAAGCTGCCGCATTGTGAAAATACCATTAAATTGAAATTGCTTCAGTCTGGTGCTGAGTGTGTGTGTGTGTGTGTGTGTGTGTGTGTGTGTGTGTGTGTCCAGAGGATGATTTGTAACAACAATAGCTTTCCGCCAAACTATTATTGATGGAATTTGGAAGGATATGAGTGGATGAGAGCTGAGAGGTTTCTGATGTAGTCAGTTTAAGGGGGCTCATGGGAGATCCAGAAGGGTTTTGGAAAATCTTAATTTTTATAATGTCACGCTGTAAATGGTGTCTGCTGATTGGGTTCAGTAGGTTATGTTGGAGGGTGGAGGAGCGTCAGGAGTCTTGCATGTAGGATAATGTCAGGTATCGCCGCTGGGAAGCTCAGTGTGGACGGTTACTGTAAACAGCCGACACCTGTCACTCAAAGCAGCCACGCTCTTAATTATTCATAACTTTAATTAGCTTTATAGTCGACTAGCAAGAAACATGAACCCAGAAATGTTGAGTACCCCAACGTTTTATGTTAGAAATGTAAAGTTTGGGTCTCCAGCATATAGAAACTGCCGGATGCTAACTTGTATATGTTGGTCAATTAGCATTAATTAGCATAACCACCAATGTAAACAACAGTTTAGCCGATTTGGAGAATATAGGATATATATATATATTTATATATGGTTTTTGGGGTTATTGAGGATGCTGAATCTATTTCTGACATTTTCAAAATACCAAATGGCTGTTTAAACCCGATGTGGCCATATTTCAACTCCCATGTTTATTTCTGCTGTAAAGACATTTTAAGATGAGACCTTATGGAGACTGACTGACTGCTGGAGCCAGCCTCTAGTGGCCGTTAGAGGAACTGCAGGCTTAATTTCTCAGCTACAGAAGTTGCTGTGTATCCAGTTTAACTCACTCTGAAAGGGGACGGTAAGGAGGCTAAATAACGCTCCAAAGTTGGGCTAAATTTAGAGGGAAAAAACTGGCACGACCATTTTCAAAGGGGTCCCTTGACCTCTGACCTCAAGATATCTGAATGAGAATGGCGTCTATGGGTACCTACAAGTCTCCTCTTCACAGACACTTTATGCTAATCCCATGCATAAATTGGGAATGACTGGAAAGCTGAGACTCTCTTGTTCCCAACCAGTCAAAAATAGTGTGTGAGGTTTCTTCACCACCAATTTCATCTCTTACTGGAGCAGGAAAATCCTAATTTGGGCAGCAGGGGCGACGCTGAGGTGGGCAAGAGACGGGGAAACTAGATCCCGATGCTCTCCTACAACCTGCGTGTGTTCCCCTTAAAGACTGAGCTGAGCTTGTTGGATTAATTTATTTTTTTCTGTTTTTATTTCCGTTTCCTTCCTCTGTTTGTGTTTGTAGGTTCAGATGAACATGAGTCCCTGGTGTGGTTTATTATTGCTGATCGTACAGGTACACAGCCTCATGCTGCCTCTGTGTGTGTGTGTGTGTGTGTGTGTGTGTGTGTGTGTGTGTGTGTGTGTGTGTGTGAATAGTAATTATGATTAGCATACAGCCAGGGCCACACACAGAGCCACACACACACACATATATACAGAGGTATTTCCAAATGAAGGCAGTCTGTGTTTGTGTTTAAACCTGCTTCTACGGTTGACTGAGAAAACAGAAACATTTCTACACACACATTCCTCAGATTTTACACACACACACACACACACACACACACACACATAAACACACAAAGGTTAATCTGCCCTGACTCCATCTAATATCCAGAAATACTAAAGCCAAATGCAAACCACTGGGGGCAGAAACAGCAGCCGATATCTTACATTTAAACTTTACTTTCACTCTTATACGGAGTCTTTTTTTGTTTTTTTCCGGACTGATTTTGATCCGTTTTGGGCGCCGTGGTATCAAAGCAGGACTCAGCTGTCAATCATGATGTGAAACCTCCTTTTTATAGCTTCAAATAATAAAAAAAATGAACATCAGAGTGATAAACAGTACGTAAAATGGCAGATTTAGGATTGGAGATGTTTTGGGGGAGCTGTCATGTCGTCCATCTTTGTATATGTCGATGGTTTGAAAGGTGATGTTTCTACAGTAGCCCAGAAGGGACGAACGAAACACGTTTTTCACATGTTTTGCAGCCACCATAGTTTCTAATTCATACTTGTTGGCCAAAAAGCTTCACAATTCTTTGTATTTTAACACCTTGGTGGTCCAAAATGGAAGCAGCTAGCTACCAGATGCCATCCAAGCCGACGTTCACATGTTGTATCTCTTATTAGCCAAGTATAGAAATAGAAAGGGTGTGGAAAAGGGGGGATTTTGTGGCTTTAAGCAGCAGTTAGTGTTGGAGCTGTTGGTTCTCATGGTGGGGTTTCCAGGTTTGACTCGACTGTCAAAACAAGCAAATGTGACAAAGACTTTGTGCTGCTGAATCCAGGCTTTTCAAGGAGGCGCTTACAACCAAAGTAAACAGTCCCGTATTAGAGCAAAGAACGTTCACTTTTTCACATTTTGGCACCATTTGTCCATGTCATAAATGACTTTATAGTTTTTTTATCTCATTAATATCTAACTACTGTCACAGCTCACTACAGGATGGATTGGGGACTAGCTTGTTAGCTCTGAAGCTAGGCTAAACACACCTGGACCACATGTTCCAGAGCATTGTTTGAATAAATCATATCAAGTGTTCTTTACAAATGTATAAATTAAACCTCTCTGTCATCTCCCTAACCCTTCACCCTGACCCCAACTCAACCCTGACTTCTCCAACTCCTCCCCAAAACACACACACACACACACACACACACACACACACACACACACACACACACACACACACAGAGAAACTCACAGCGTCTCCAAACTGTGGAGTCCGTGGAAGCAGTTCGTTCCCATGGAAACGATCCTATTGTTGTTGAGATGCCTATGGAGAGAGAGAGACTGATGGACTAATGAAGCAGACAAAGAGAGAGAGTGTGTGTGTGTGTGTGTGTGTGTGTGTGTGTGTGTGTGTGTGTGTGTGTGTGTGTGTGTGTGTGTGTGTGCGTGTGGTTGCGTGTGTGTGTGTGTGTCTTTTTAAAAGGGGCCCCGGGGCCTCTCAAGAAGGCTTTTTTTCTTTTGGTAATTTCATGCAAATTAGCTTCAAACCGATTGGACAAAAGAAATGACAGCAGACTTCAATGCTGCCGCGCTGAATGCCATCACACACACACACACACGCACGCACACGCACACACACACACACACACACACACACACACACACAACACACACACACACACACGCACACACACACACACACACACACACACACACACACACACAGAGTTTTGCATGTTTTAAGGAGTTATTACAGACAGTCACTGTTATGGTTAAACTTAATGCAGCAACAGCTCCTGCACACACACACACACACACACACACACACTTTTGACCCTGCAGCCGTCATGAGTTTAGCTTACAGGTCTGATTGGAACACATTTTATATAAATCAATTAACTAACCATGTGCCCAACTAACTAATCTATTGCAAACTAGTTGACTAATGTTAACTGTTGGCTAGCTACCTTATGGGTCAGACAGCCATAAACTAGCCAACCAACAGGCTAATCTAATAATTAACCAACTGACTAATCTACTAACTTACCATCTGACTAACCACTGGGCAGAAATACAAAATGACTAACCAAATGACTGACCTACTAGTTAACTTACTTGTAAACCAAATTGCTAACCAGCTGGCTAACTTACATGCCAGCTAACTGACTAACCCAAAAGTTAACTTACTGGCTAATTTCTCCTAACCAACTCACTAACCAGCTATCTTACTACTAACCTGCTGTCTAACGCACTTCTAAACCAAAAAGCTAACTAAATGACTCATTCGCTGACTGACTAACCTTCATGGCTAACTTAATACTGGCCAACTAACCTATTAACTATAACTTACTAACTGCTAACTACCTGACTACTCTGCTACAAAACAGCTAACTAACTGAGTAACCATAATGGATTACTAACTTCTAACCAACTGACGAACCTACATGACTAACTCACCATTAAACAACTGATTTAGACTTCTTGGCTAACTTACAACTGACCAACCGACTAACCTATTCAATAACTTACGCGCTAACTAACTGACTAACCTACCGGCTTACTAAATGGCTAACTGACTTGCTGCCTCACTACTGACCAACTGACTAACCTTCGTGACTAACTTACAACTGACCAACCGACTAACCTTCATGACTAACTTACAACTGACCAACTGACTAACCTTCATGACTAACTTACCACTGACCAACTGACAAATCAATTGGCTAACCATAATAATCCTAATTCATATTGTTATTTTTCTCCTTTTCCTTATTCACATTCTCCTCCACTATCTTTTCTTCCTTTCTCCTCATCTCGTCAGTTTCCTCTCCTCCTTCTTTCCTTTATCTTCCTTATACCTTATGGGATTGTAATACTGTTCCAGGTATTTGTCAGGTGTTACCAGGGAAACAGAGTTTTGGCTTATAAAAAAACTTTATATTTTCATTGCAAAACCTCCTGAAGAACAGAGAAGTAAAAGCAGAAACTCGAAGTAAGGACAGAGTCTGTGTGAGTCCAAACACAGCAGGTGACTTAAAGATATGGTTTATACACAGAAGGATCCATAAGTCAGTGTTTTAATGTGATTTCATGGAGATAAATCAGAAACATTGCTTTTAATCTGAACTCAGTGAGATAAATCAGAAACATTGCTTTTAATCTGAACTCAGTGAGATAATATATTTAATTTATTAACCATTTTTGTTGGACAGAGTTTAAAATGTAAAAATATGAGGCCTCTAGCAGCCATTTTAAAGCTTCTCATCTACCAACTCATCCATTCGTCACCCTCAACAGAAACCTTGCTGATCGGCTGATTGAGCGTTCCTAAAATTAACCAGAAACATGTTATGAGTGTTTGTGTCGTACGTACAGCACCACCAGGCGACCGAGCTTGCTGAAGGCGTGATCCGGGACGTGGCTGATGTGGTTGAGGGCGAGCGTCATGGCCTGCAGGGCGGGCAGCTCGCTCAGCGCCTCCACCGGCACCTCCGTCAGAGAGTTATCGTCCAACCACAGGTGACGGAGGGAGCGCAGGCCGGAGAAACAGCCGACGGGAACGCCGGAGATGTGATTGGCATCCAGGCGGCTACGGAGAGAAATACAAAGAGTGGAAGTTTACATTTAAGTAAATTCATTCATAGTACAACCACTGAAACTGTGTGTGATTACAGGTTGATCATCTGTTGACCGTACGTTAACTTTCTGGCTCGTAGTTGAGCGGAAAGACGCTTTAAAATCTCTTGTTGCCAAGTCGTATCTAAGGTTCGTCCTGTTTACTGGAGTAGTGAACAACATTTAAGATAAGATAAGATAAGATGTTCTTTTATTGATCCCCCTTGGGAGAAATTCAGAAATTTGCATTGCATAAGAACATTATGGGATTGTAATACTGTTCCAGGTTATTTGTCAGGTGTTACCAGGGAAACAGAATTTTGGCTTATAAAAAAAACCTATATACTATATATAAAATAACTATATTTTCATTGCAAAACGCATGAAAATGATATACCATGATATAATCAGGATAATGCCCTACAAGTTGTCCATTATCAGGGAATAATGTACTGTGCGTCATCCATTAATTCCTGATAATGGACACCTCATTGTGCATTATCCCTTAATTTTTTTTTTTTAACTTATTGTTAAAAATACTGTCAAATTATATCAATTCAGGGATTATCAGGAATTAATGTACTTTGCATCATCCATTAATTCCTGATAATGGACACCTTGTCGTGCATTATCGCTTAATTAAATTTTTTGGGCTATTTTTTCTATACATTTATATATTTAGAAATAGCTTTTTATTAATGCAAGCACACTGATTCTGTCTTTTATGTTTTATTGTTTGTATTTTGTATTTTTTGTCATTTCTGTTTGATTTCGTTTATTATCATCATTATTATTATTTCTTTATTAAGGTGGTGTTGTTAGCCAAGAAAGCACAGTGTTTTTCTGTGTACAAAGTAAAAACAAAAGGCATAAAAACAGGTGGGTGGAAACGAAATACTGACAGAAAACATCTACTTTTTCCAACACAAGAGACTTTGAGATGAAGTGCTCTAGTTGCAGAATATAAAATGGGAAGCTTCACCTCACTCTGAAGCAGTTTAAGAGGAACATTAGAGATCAAGTGTTTGAACAGCACTGAGGAATGATCGGCAGGCTGCTCGAGCACCACTCAACCAGCCAACAAGCTCTCAGGCCAAACGAAGGTATTTTAATGAGCGCAGACTTATTGCCGAGTGTGTGCGTCGGACAGTAAGCAGCTACAGTCGGGAATGAAGAAAGGACATTATTTTTAAGCACTGGCTTGTTATTTTTGTGAGACCGCAAAATAATTTCTTTTACGATCACATGAAAACAGATTCTGTGATCTCAACTTCATTAATACGATTTACTGAAATTGAATTCTTGTGACCATTAAAATAATGTTTTTGGGTGCATGTGGAGATCATAAAAATATGACTCAGTGGATACGAGACGACCATGTAGAAACCAGTTGTGGAAAGTAATTAATAGAGGTTCACCGATGCCGATTTTAGAGGGGAAAACTAATTGAAAACTGGTGATTTTGCACTGATATTACTCTGCAAAGGTACTCTAAAGGTCGCTTTCTTAAACAAATAACTTAATTAAAGAAGATTTAAGTTCAATAAATATGCCACAGTATTGTAGATCAAACCACGCTCTGCTGGCTAAACTTTGACACCAATATATTACTACTAGCATTGTTTTGTGTGCATTATATATCGGATAACATATACTGTACACGATATGTCTTTGACAGGTTAATACTGGCCTATAATGTCGGCAGATTGATGTCGTATAGTGTACTTTAGTGCGATTTTGTGATACTTGAGTATTTTCCATTTTATTTACTTTATACTTCCACTCCACAAGGTTATTAAAACAAAAGACTGAAACCACGAATGAAAAATCAATTTAGATAATATATATATATAATAATATATAATACTGAAATAAAAACAAAATACAACCGGCAACATATTGTGTACTTACAAAACTAACTTAAATAAAAAATTCTAGGTCATATTTGTCATGAGGATGAGGAGACATTGGTACATATGTTTACTGAGACTGAACTTAAGTCTAACCCCCCTGACAAATTTCATATTATAACAAAACAAAACACGAAAAACAAATAAAAACTAAACATTTTCAACAACAAAACTAAACTGAAACTGAACTGAACTGAAAATAAAAATAAAAACTAATAAAAAAACCACAACCCTATCAGTGATTTGGGTGAAACTGGATCATATTTTATGGAGAGACTGCTAATGTAGCTGCCGTTAGTGTACGCAACTGAACGGGGCTCAGCAGCCTCCCAGTGAACACAACCGCAGAGACAGACAGAGGACAGTTTGACGACAGCGGTACCGAGGTGATTTATGAAGTTTCCAGATGGACTTGTTGCTTAAAGAAGCTAACAGCAGCTAACAGTCTAGTTTGGTTAATGTTAGCCGACTTACCAAAACCGACAATAAAAACCACCTCAGTACTTTATTCCCTGTCGTCACACTTGGCCCATTTTAGGTGTTCAGGTAGTCGTCCTCAGGTCATGCAACGTAAACATGCATGTCCCTGTCTGTCTGTCTGTCTGTCTGTCTGTCTGTCCTGACAATACCTCCTCTGTTCACATACAGAGAGAAGAGAAGGATGGGACTTCACATAATGGTCCATCAGATAAATGAGAGAGAGAGAGAGAGAGAGAGAGAGAGAGAGAGAGAGAGAGAGAGAGACCTTAGACAAAAAGACAGACTCAGACGTCTCCATTCTTATACCCTTATCTACACAACACACACACACACACACACACACACACACACACAAGGTACAGTTTCAGTATAATTACTGCGCGTTATCAGACTGAGGGAACACACTGTCTGGACTACATACATTAATATACTGGTCAGTGTCTGTGTGAGAGATTCCTTTCCACCAAAGGGTAAAACGAGACAAAAGGATGAGTGTGTGTGTGTGTGTGTGTGTGTGTGTGTGTCTCACAGCGACAGCAGGTTGTGCAGGTTGTTGAAAGCCTCAGCTGGAACCGACTTCAGCTGGTTGTTCTGAAGCATTCTGGGAAAAACACACAACAAGTAAACTAATGACGGAGAGTAAAAAAGAGAGTTCTTAACAGTTTGGTTTCACTTTCTTTCTGAGAGTTTGATGTTCAGATTGATACCATTTGATGTCTGTATGGTAAATATGACGGTATAGCCAATAGCTGGTTAGCTTAGCTTAGCATAAAGAGTAGAAACAGAGGGAAACAGCTAGCCTGTTTGCTGGTTGTTCTGACACATTCAGAATCATTACCGCTGTTTCTGTTAGCATTTAGCAGGCAGCTGTTCACATATATATATTTAAATTATTAAATTATTTTAATTGATGAACTTTAATAAGGATTTTGTAATATTTGTAGTATGAAAAGGTAATAGTAGTAACTATAGCAGTAGAAGAGTTATTACGAGTTAAAAAATAGTAATTTTACAGGTATTTATGTAACAGTTGAATATAAAAACATGATATATGAGCCAACAGTGAACAGAAATAACTGGTTGATATGAGTCAACATGTGAGTGAACAGAAGTGTTGTTCCAAACCGCAGAAACTCTTCATTAAACTGAGACACTCGTGAAATCTTCAAAGTGTCTCTGTGAATGATTAGCACCAGTAAACATACCACACATTATTACAGTGTGTGTGGGGGGGCTTGTATTGCTATCATTCTGAGGACCAGTTTTAGTTTTAAAGGACATTTTAGCTGGACCTCAACTTCTTCATTTGATGGTTAAGACTCTGGTTTTCAGGCTCAGACTAGTTCACGTTAGGGTTGGGATGAGGAATACCACACATTATTACAGGATGTATTACTGCTTGTTTTACAACACTTCTGGGGTCCAAACACCGTGAAACCACTATGCTTGCGGGGTCCGACAGGTTTGTGAGGACCACAAGTTTAAAGGTCCGTTTTAGGGTTAAGGGTTTGGGTTTAGGGTTGTGATGATTCAGGGTAAGAGGCTAGGGAATGCATTATGTCAGCAGTTCCCAACATGGGGGTCAGGAGCCCCACTATGGGTCACCAAAGCTTCACAGGGGGTCGTGACACCTTCTTGATTTAAAAGGGTGTAAGAAAGATTAGAAAATATACACAGTACAGTTAAAATGGTTCATTTTGCAGTTAATCAGTTGTTTTGTATTGTTATTGTTAGACACTGAATATAATAAAAAATAATATATAAAATATAAAATGTATTCAGTTTAGTTTAGGATACAAACAGGATCCTTAAAGAAAAGAAGTGGGAACCAGTTCTCCACGGATGCAGTTACACAAGGATTTGTGTGTGTGTGTGTGTGCGTGTGCGTGTGTGTGTGTGTGTGTGTGTGTGTGTGTGTGTGTGTGTGTGTGTGTGTACTTACAGCACTTTGAGGTTATAGAGGCCGTTGAACGCTCCTCTGGGGATGAACGACAGATCGTTTCCCGCCAAACGCCTGAGACAGACAGAGAAAGGCAGGGAGAGGGTTAAACCTCCTGATGTATGTTTGTCTTTTTTTTCCTGAAATCCACCACATTTCAGCATAAAATAACAGATAATAACTAATATATATACACAAATAATATACAGTTGCACATGAAATTTGTTCATGTGTGCATAAGAGTACCATATCTACTCACAGCACAGCCTTAAATTCCAGCTATCACAGTAATAAAATGCTTTTTGAAGCTCAGACTGTTGTTGTTGTTGACTTGGAGGTTCATAAAATACACAACTGATCTCAGACTTCCAAAGACGTCCAAATCTGCTTAAATTTGCAGGTGAATTCAGATTTTTTTCCCCCACTGTGACGTTTTGACAGCACATGTTTAAGGTTGTTGGTTGCCAGGTGTGGTGACAGATGGGTTGCAGATTGATGATCTGGCAACTTGGGTGACCCCAGACAAACTCTGAGTATGACAATTATTCACAATAAAGTTTAAAGGGGCATGCAAAGTACGGGAGATCATCTATCATAGTAGCTGTCATGGTATTGGGACTTGTAATAGAGTATTTTTATGGTGGTAAAAGAATACTTCCTCCACCACAGCCAGTTATATTTTTCTCTGGTGAGATTTGGTAAAAATAATCAATTTTACAGGTAAAATAAATCAGTAAATAGATATAAAACACATTAGAAGGGATTATACTGTACACCGTTAGCTGACACAATGATAATTTATGAATGTAAATCAATATGTTTGTTTCCCAGTAAACAGGACATGCCCAGTAAGTCTTCACCAGTAGAAAACATTGAGCTGTAATGTGTCCTGCAGCTCTGTTTGTTTTTAGAGGCCACACAGAGTTCAGCCAGTCCGCATGTACCCAGCATGCATCTCTGCGGTGTCCTATCGCCGTAGTGACGTTTCTCACGCCACGGTGACAAATATCACACACACACAGACACACATATAAACACACATAGCTGGCAGCAGAGCAGAACAGCAGTCAGAGTCATGTTCAGGTCTCTGTGAGGTCAGCTGTTCAAGGCTGAACCCTCTCTCTCTCTCTCTGGATCTGTTTCTGGCTCTCTCTACCGCTCTGTCTCCCTCCGATGTGTTTTTACGTCGTCCAGAAACTTCTGTCTGGAGAGTTTAATGTTATGAAAGTGTTCATACATGACATGACACTGCCGGTAGGTGAGGAGAGATGGGATTACATATCGTATCCTCGCAGATATCTGAGCTTGTCGCCCGCTCGGACGCCCTCACCAAGTATCATCCATCTCAAGTCTTTCATTTGCTAAGTTCATGAAGATATCTGAGGATCGAAATGTAGACAGACGGATTGGATGGAGAGCTTCAGCTCGCTTTTCAACTCCAAGACAACATATGAGCACTAAAACGTCTCAGTGTCCAACGTCTGGACGTAAGATCTCCACTCATGCTGGGAGATAAAAGACATGAATTAATTAATTCAAATCGGTTTCATCCTCCAGTCTGGACAAACGTTCAATCTGTAACACTTCCTCATTAAACAGTGTATACGCTCTGGCTCTATGTTCTATATGTAGTTGAGTTCTTCCATTATCTAAAATGTTTCCAACGATGTTCAAACTCAGAGAAATCTGTCATTTTATTCAGGTAACGCTGCGTTTCACCGGTCGCCTGTCGATGGCGTCATATCTCCTTTGTGCCTGCGTCAGCGTTGTGGTTGTCTGCCAGAAGCTGTCATACATTGACTGTTGATCCAACTCTAGATTTGAACCTGATGAAGGATTTTAGTCATCGGACGTCTGGATCTTAAGTTATCAGAGAAACAAGCTGAGCTAACGTTAGCAGCAGCTCGGCTCGCAGCCCCTCCGGGACGTCCTTTGTCTGTCCAACAGCGTGGGAGAAGCAGTGATTGTTAAGGTGGAACTGTTTTATTCAGTGTGTTTAAGGTGGACCTGCTTTATTCAGTGTGTTTAAGGTGGAACTGCTTTATTCAGTGTGTTTAGTGGTTTTAATCAGCGGGTCTGTTTGTGTTGGAGAGGAGGAGACCTCTGTGGATCATTGGGCTCCTGGTAGAAACCTCCTGAACCATGAACACTGAAGGAATCCTAACCGGGAAAAGCTGACTGCAATGACGCCAATGGTGGTGAAGACAACAACTCCCATGATCCCACGCTACTTCACCACCTTAACACACTTCCTCTGTTGTTCCTGTTTTAATGTAAAAGACCCTCTCGCAGCAGAAGTTGAATATATAAACCACCAACATCTAAAGGCTCCAGAACTGAAAGAATGGGTTAATGCAATGGTTGTTTGGTAGAATAAGAGGTGAAATAGAAGATAAGTATAAATACATCATGTTTTTCATGTATATATGTTTGTTTTGTATTTATTTTGATGTTTCTGTCATTAACAAACCTCTGTAAAGCTTTCCCGCTCCCAACCTGAAGTCTTTGATTCACACTGAGATTCCCAGACTTTCAGCAGGTGTTGAGGAAGTAAACTGATGTCACCTCCTAAACTTTAACCGAGTAAATGATGACATATCAGCAAGGAATGAACCTGTGTGTGTGTGTGTGTGTGTGTGTGTGTGTGTGTGTGTGTGTGTGTGTGTGTGTGTGTGTGTGTGTGTGTGTGTGTGTGTGTAAGAGAGACTCACAGCTCCTCCAGGAAGTGCAGGTTGGACAGAGCTCCTCCGGTCAACACTGTCAGATTATTCATACTGAGATCACTGCAGAGACACAGAGAGAGAGAGAGAGAGAGAGAGAGAGAGAGAGAGAGAGAGAGAGAGAGAGAGAGACTGTTAATGTCTCTCTACCACACCAGTCACACCTGTGCGTAGTTTATATATATATATATATATATATATATATATATATATATATATATATATATATATATATATATATGATAATAAACAGATATATGTATAATTACACATGAAGGGCTCCGCATATACAACATACAGATAGAGTTTCAAAATAAAGCTTGGGTGGTTGATACACGCTAAGTTTAGGTACAAAAACAATAATATGTTTTAAGAAAGGATCGTAAGTTTAAGTTCTGTAAGATATTTTACATACCTTACGCAACTTAAGTAAGCTAATTAAGTTTAATAGTTAATGGTTGCACTTTGGCTAAGTTTAGGTACAAAAACTACTTGGTTATGTTTTAGGAAAAGATCGTAAGTTTAAGTTGCGTACCATACCTTACGCAACTTAGGTATTTTAATTAAGTTAAAGTTTAATAGTTAACAGTCTCACTTTGGTTAAGTTTAGGCACAAAAAATACATTGTTATGTTTTAGGAAACGATCGTAAGATTAAGTTCTGTGAGATACAGGATGAACGTACATAACTTAAAAAGATGTTAACTATTACTTTTGGTTTCAAACGTTACACAAACAGATCTCCTGGAGGAAAGTCTTGCATTTGTTTGACCCATCCACCTCAACCTCCTCCATATTCTGGCTCTTTAAACTACGTCTGGCGGGTGTTTCCATAAATGACGCAGATTCTGTGTCCACTGAGTAAGCGGTAGTATTTGATGAGTTGGGATTCAGACTGAACACATTTGTTGCACTGGAGCTTTTACAAATGACTGTAAACAGAAATGACATAAAAACAACACCCTAACGCAAACATCAGAAATATAAACACTGAATTAACGGCTCATTAAAGAGACAAAGTTCATAAAGCGGCCTCAGAGAGTCTGGTATATTCAAACACAGACATCATTCAACACATTTCACATATAAAAACATTTAGTTTGACAAAGCATCCACTCAGAAACTCTCACACACACAGAAGTTTACGACTCCTTCAAAGCGCCGGTGAAAGGATCGAGTCAACACACACCTGAGTGAGAAACAAGGCAGGAGTGGAAGTTACTGGAAGGAGGCAGAAAGCAAGAAAATAAAAGAATGAATGAATGAATGAACCAGAGTTTCTCAGCCTTTTTCAGTCAGGACCCCTCAAATGTGTGTTTAATCTCAAGTGAGTAAAATAAATCTGTTTCTGTCTACAGAATAACAACCTAAACTTAACTTATTATTTGGTATTAAAATTGCACTTGGCCATATTTCAGTAATATTTCATTCAATTGTGCAGCTCTAAATCTTATTCCACTAAATTTGGTATGATACAGAAATGACTGTAAAAACAAACTATAGAAAATAAACTTCTCCCAATTTATTGTGAAAAGATTTCATTATTGGCTCGCAACCATTTTGGTTTATTAATAATAACAATAATAACGCATTTAATTTATAGAGCACTTTTCAAGAAACTCAAAGACACTTCACATGAGTTAAAAGGGGGAAAAAAAGCTAAAAACAACACACTAAGAAATTATAGCTATATCTACAACAGTCAACAGACACAAATAGGTTTGTGACGTTGTGTAATGTTGGGACCCTTTATCATGTTTCAGAGCCGTTTCCACTCTAAACTTCGCCCATTGTGTCATTTAAATCAGTGTTTGAGGCTCAACTAAGTTAAATTATCCAACATTTCACTAAACAAACAGGATCAGTTTCAGATTTGTGTCTCAAAACTTCTTCTTTTCTCTCCCATTAAACTATAAAACTATATGGGATTAGCATAAAGTTGACATCTCTGTAAAGAAGAGACTCGTGGGTAGAAGACAAAAGTGGGATAGGTGAGGATAATGGGGTGGACAATCACATTTCAGAGACTGTTTGTACGGTAATCAGTGAGGTTGTACAGGAATGATCTGGCACACGTTGTTAAATATGGGAACAATATAAATTGAGGATCTTAAAGGGTTAAAAAGACATTTTAAAAATACACTCAAAAGTCAAAACAAGGTGACATCATTATTTGTCGTATGTGTTGTTTATGTGCCACCATGACGTTCTTCCTCCTTCCCTTTCTTTCCTTATCTGAACCCGTCTATTCGCCGCTCTTTGTGCGTCTGATAACCATCGACAGGTAGCGTCTCTCCACTCAGGAGGGCTCGACGGGGTCTGAAAGCAGACAGACTGTCTCTGTCTCACACACCGAGGGCGTGTCTGCAGGTTGAATTCACCTCTTGTTAAGGAACTTTCTCAACACGCCATAAAGCCTGTTAATGTTAAGCTTTACAACGCTGTCGACAGGTAGTCTCACACACACACACACACAGACAGGTTTATTTTAGCTGAATGTTCCTTTACTCGGAGCAGACTAACAGCGTTACGGCTGATCGGATTTTACTGCTGTAACACACACAGGTTTGTGTTATGTGCTTAAAAGTGGATTTCATTGACGGCCTTCATTAGTTACCTCACTCACAATATATATTTATATGTGAGTCAGACAGAGAGTTGTTCAGTACCCAGACGGAGGCTCTGTAATGTTCTCTACATGTGGTCACATATCTTAACATAAACCACCAAAAAAAAAATCTGTTTTGTGTTAAGTTACCTTTGAGTTTTGTCAGCTAATGGTAAATTGCAGGTAGCTTAGCATCACTTTGTCCCCTTGTAGCTAATGTAATATCACAGGTAGCTTTGCCCCTCTGATATTACATTAGCTGATGTTTGATCACAGAAAGGTTAGCTCTGCTAATATGACATTAACCTATAGCCCTGCTATCTAATGTTGAACCGCAGGTAGCTTAGCATTGTTTTGTGCCCTATTGGCTGACGTTACCTCATACGTAGCTTAGCTTAGTTAATGTCTTACATCAGCTTTGTCATAAGTAGTTAAGCTAATATTACATTAGCTTTTTACCCTTTTAAGCTGTTTAGCAACTAATATCTATTTTCATTAATTAACCGGTCAAAGATTAATCAATTAAACATTTAATCTAACGTAAAGAAAATTCCCCGAGCCAAAGGTGATGACTTAAAGACTTAATTAAAATAAAAATGTACTTCTCCTTCCTGTTAGCTGAACTTTTCTAACTAAATTGTCCAGAAATCCACCTGATAACAGACTGTGACGCAGGTTTATTCTGAAAGGACGTTCTGTGTCAGCAGACGGAGAGCGATGGTTGACAAGAGTGCGTGTTGTATGTTTTGATTTGTTTTGGTCGTGAGATATGGGACGTTTCTGTATTCAGAGACACTGTAATGATGAAGATGAGGATGAGGATGAGGATGGTGGCAGTTGTGCTTTAACAATAAGGAAACACTCAGCACTGATTATCCTGCTGGCTGAGGCCTGTGATGTAATATGAGCTCATACTGTACGAACAACACCAGGACTTTTATTTTGAAACAGCTGAATGTACTCATCAGCGTCTCTGTGTGTTAGAAATAATACTTTAAATCACTTGTTTGATGAGTTGTGAACATGTTGTGGCCATTTTGGACATAGTGAGGATATGAATAGACACTGAAGAAGTGTATTATATATATAATATTACAAACTATATATATATAAATATATAGTAAAATTATTACAGAGGAAAAATTCATAATATTTAAAGATTAAAGTTGAAATATTTTGTGAATAAAGTAAAATTAAAGTAAAGAAAAAGTAGTATTTTGAGTTTAAATGGGTAATACTCTTAAAAATAAAGTCAAAATCTTATATAGAAGAGTCATAATTAAAAAAATAATAATTCCTATTTTGTGAATAAAGTTTAAAAAAAACTGTTACAACAGAAAAAGTTGTTAATATTTTGTGATTAAGTAAAAAAGATTATGATGAAAAAAGTTGTAATATTATGAAAATAAAGTTATAATGTTACAAAGAAGAATCATAATTTAAAGAGAAATGATTAGCGTGAATAAGGTAAAAAAGATTATAGGTGGAAAAAGTCAAAATATTTAAAGATTAAAGTTGTAATATTCTGTGAATAAATAAAAAAAAGTAATATTTTGAGTGTAAAGTAAAAAAGCCAAACCCCTTCAATATTTTGTAAATTAAGTAAAAATTACAGGGAAAAAAGTCAGAATAATTATTAACATTCAAGGATTCAAGGTTATTTACAATGAATTCGAATGAAATTCAGATATTAAGTAATTCCACCTATTTATTGTATATTGTTTATAAGGGGAAAAATAAAATCCCACCCTCATATAATGACACACAGACCCTCTAACAAACTAACTATGAGCCATAACAAATAATTAGTTAATTATTGGACCTTTTTCCAGCATCAAACTGATCCTGAGTCAGTTATTTCTGCATCCTGTGCGTCACAAACTTATTGTAAAAGTTCAGATCTTTGCACTGATTTAGTTCCACGTGAAGAAGAAGAGGAACGTACGAAGAACAAGAAGAATGAAAGAAAAGACGAATACATTAGCAGTGTTGTGTGTTTTTGCCCTTTTTGGTAATGACTTAGATGAAGCTGTGTGTGTGTGTGTGTGTGTGTGTGTGTGTGTGTGTGTGTGTGTGTGTGTGTTGGGGGGGGGGGGGGGGTGTGTGTGTGTGGGGGGGTTTTTTTTTCCGTCTCCTCGGGCTCGAACTGATGGATATCAGACGATTATTCAAATGGCCGCTGCCCGCAGAAAGACAAACTCTGAGGAGAGAAAGAAAAGAGAGTTGTGTAGTTTGGAGGCGTAGTGTGACAGTGAGGCCTCTCTCTGGTTTTGTCCTCTTTCATTCTTTCTTTCTGTCTTTCTTTTAGTGTTTCGGGGGCGGGTCAGCGGGGGCCCCCCGGGGCGAGAGAAGGCAGGGGGTTTATTCCGCGATCCGTCCCGTCAGTCTGCGCTGCCTCCTCCCAAAGAAAAAGATACCAACAGGATAAACAGCAGCTCTGTGCCGAGTCTGTCTGCTGGCGCATGAGACTGTTTTTAAGAGAGGCTGATGAGCCGAAGGGAGCTGTAAGATTTAATTATGTTCATGTCTGACAGTATCACTCCTTAAAAAGGGTGAATAACAAACCTTAAAGGTGCCCTGTGGAGTTCTCTTGTTCCTGTTTATATTCAGTGTTTCTCACCAAAAACCTGCCTTGGTTACATCCAGTGGAGGAAGAAATGCTTTAACTTAAATACTAAACAGTATAAAATACTTTTACTTAAGTAAAAGTACAAATGTTTTTGCATCAAAATGTACTTAAAGCTCTAATATATAACATTTCCTCATTAAACAGTGTATAAGCTCTGGCTCTATGTTCTCTATGTAGTTGAGTTCTTCCATTATCCCAAATGTTTCCAACAATGTTCAAACTCAGAGAAATCTGTCATTTTATTCAGGTAACGCTGCGTTTCACCGGTCGCCTGTCGATGGCGTCATATCCCCTTTGTGCCTGCGTCAGCGTTGTGGTTGTCTGCCAGAAGCTGTCATACATTGACTGTTGATCCAGTCTGAAGCCACATTGTTACCATCCACTGTTTAGATCTTGGTGCTTTTTAACTCTAGATTTGAACCGGATGAAGGATTTTAGTCATCGGACGTCTGGATCTTAAGTTATCAGAGAAACAAGCTGAGCTAACGTTAGCAGCAGCTCGGCTCGCAGCCCCTCCGGGACGTCCTTTGTCTGTCCAACAGCGTGGGAGAACAGTGATTGTTAAGGTGGAACTGCTTTATTCAGTGTGTTTAAGGTGGAACTGCTTTATTCAGTGTGTTTAAGGTGGAACTGCTTTATTCAGTGTGTTTAGTGGTTTTAATCAGCGGGTCTGTTTGTGTTGGAGAGGAGGAGACCTCTGTGGATCATTGGGCTCCCGGTAGAAACCTCCTGAACCATGAACACTGAAGGAATCCTAACCGGGAGAAGCTGACTGCAATGACGCCAATGGTGGTGAAGACAACAACTCCCATGGTCCCACGCTGCTTCACCACCTCATTGAACTAGTCTTTTGTTATTGTTTTGATGTGAGAGACCTCCAATGCCAGAAACTACATATCATATGTTTAACATACAAAAAATGACCTATTGTATTATAATTATTAATGCCAATTAATTCACCACAATATACTTCTGAGTGGATTATATTGTATATAATAATCCCTAATTGACACCAAAAATGTTGAGAACCACTGTAGCATCAGATCTGTTCCTTTATTGGAACAGAGGAGTTAAAATCGGGAAAAACAGACAGTGTTACTCAGCTGTTATCTCTTAAACCACTAAAATAAATGTATTCACTTGAGGAAATTCAGAAAAATCCCACAAGAATATAACTAAAAATAATATTAGTAAAGTGGTTCTTTGTGTTCTTTTGGTGTCAACTCAATTTCTACAGCTCTAATAAATCACCCTACACTGTCTAACCTCGCTCACAGGAATACAGGTAGACCATTTACCTGTCTGTGATGTTTGAACTACGAGTGTGTGTGTGTGTGTGTGTGTGTGTGTGTGTGTGTGTGTGTGTGTGTGTGTGCGTGCGCGTGTGCGTGTGTGTGTGTGGTGAACTGTGAGCTCAACTGAACCCTGAC